>NC_056734.1:388157028-388214528 GCF_019279795.1 Protopterus annectens | reverse complement strand
GCATAGAGAGAACTGAAATTAAATTGCAAAAGGTTATGTAGGTGGGGTTCAGAGAAAGTGGTGGAAGGATTAGTCTGGGTTACTACATGGACATAACTAGTGGTTAATAAGGTATTCTCTGAGTTATTTTTTGAACAGTTTTGCTGAGGAGAGAGATGAGAGTTTCATGGGATGCAGGTTCCAGGATTTGCCAACAGTGTTGGCAAACAGAGAATCACCGGCCTTATTTTTGGATTTGACTGTAGATACTAGTACTTTATTGGCTGAGTGAAGGGTTGTCAAATTACTGTAGGGGGTTAGAAGGCTAGTAAGTATAGGAGTATTTTTAGGAAGATAGAGGATCTTATGGGCAATAATAAGTTGTTGAAACTGAAGTTGATTATGAAGTTCTAGCCAACCTAGGTGCTTAAGGTTTTGACAGTGGTGAGTTCTATATGAGGAATCAGTAGCAAATTTGGCAATATTGTTGTAGGAGGTGGCTAGTTTGTTAAGGTTGTGTTTTGATAGGTTGGTATAAATGGAAGAGGCATAGAGGAGGGTGGAAATTAGCTGGGTATGGGCAATAGTAGTTCTAGCTGTTGGAGTTAGGAAGGGTTTAATCCTATAGAGGGAGCCTAATTTTCTGTTTACTGTTTTTATTGTTGTGTTAATATGTGTGTCAAAACTAAGACTATGGTCTATTGTTACCCCTAAGAGCTTGGTAGTTGGGTCGGGAGATATAACGATGCCATCACTGGATAGAACTGTGAAGTCAATTGGGGGGGGGGACCTTTGAGTGGGAGTGAAGAGTAGTAGTTTTGTCTTTTTAGGATTCAGGAGGAGGCTATGCTGTAAGAACCATTTTTCTACTGTGTTAAGCACTGTTTGGGTAATGGCCTGAAGTTGAGGTGCAGAGGTAGCTGAGCCTATTAGTGTGGAGTCATCAGCATATTGGATACATGTTGCTTGAGGAATGATTAGATTAAGATTATTGATGAAAATTGAGAAAAGGAGAGGGCCCAGGATAGGAACTTGGGAGGCTCCCAGGGTAATAGGAAGTGAGAGGATAGATTATTTTCCCATAGCACAGCCTGTTGCCTATTTTCAAGGTAGGGTTTAAACCATTGTAAAGCCTGTTTATCTAGAGAGAGAGACTTTATGTTCAAAAGAAGTTGATGGTTGACCATATCAAAGGCTTTTGAAAGGTCAATAAAGAGTGCTGAGGATAGAGTGTTGTTGTTTCAGTTATTGTTAATACAGCCGGAAAAGGATAAGAGGGCTGTGGTGGTACTATGGTGAGGCCTAAAGCCGTGCTGACAGTTAGCGAGTAAGTTATTTTGCAATAGATGGTCTAGTAGTTGGCGGTGGATACATTTTTCCATAATTTTGGCTAAAGGAGAGAGTAGAGCTATTGGGTGGTAGTTAGAGAGTTCATGTGAGTTGCCTCCTTTGTGCAGTGGGATAATGTGGGAGACTTTCCAGATAGATGGGATTGTTCCTTCAGTAATAGTTCTATTTATAAGGATGAAATAGGAAGGGCTACTACTGCTGCAGCTTTCTGTAGATATTCTGCTGGTAAAAGGTCAGCTGAAGGGGTACAAGGTTTTAGTTTAAGAAGAAGAGTGCAGATGAGGGATGTAGGGACTGGTTGCAAATGAGATGAGGGGGTTAAAGTAGTCAAGGAGGACGACAAATTTGAACTAACAGGAGGTAGTGACTTGGCAAGATTTTGGACTGCATCAGTAAAGAAGGTATTAAAGGCATTTGCAATATGATTTGGAGTTTCATAGGTGGATCCTGTTGAGGTGGGAGTTTTGGACTGACCTGGGTGGAGGAGTCTGTTTATGCCTGCCCAGAACTTTTGAGGTTTGTATTGGTGGGTTTGCTAGTTGTTGTGGTAGAAGTTTCTTTTATCTAGAAGTATGGATTTTTTGGTACCATTTTTGAGCTGTCTAAATGTTAGATGATCAGCTAGGTTTTTAGTTGCTCTCCATTTGGTCCAGATTTTATTTCTTAATATAATTTTGTGCCTTGCCTCTTTTGTTAGCCATGGAGCGGTTTTGGTCCTATTTCCCATTGAGCGGGATGGGGCGTGACAGTCCATGATTTCTAAGAATTTAGTATTAAAGTAGGATACTGCCTCGTCTAATTGGAGGTGTCTTAGTGGTGACCAGTCACTTGCTTTCAGTTCAGTTTGGAAGTTAATAGGGTTAAAGTTTTTGTTGGTTTGAATGGTTTTATATAAGGTTGGTTTATGAGCATTGATCTTTTGCCTGGTTATGTAGGTCAGTGAGTGGTCACTGACATCATCAGGAAGGATTCCTGCTTCATAAGAGAGGGGGGAACTATTCATCAGTATCCAGTCAAGAGTAGTTTCTTTGTTATTAAGTTTATGGATCCTGGTGGGGGAGGTTATAGTTTGGGAAAAACCGTAGATGTTTATGTGGGTAGTCTTGTTTGCTGAGATGCAGGTATTCCAGTCAATATTAAAGTCACCCAGGACAATGGTTTCTTGTGGGTAGTTAGTTGAAAGCAAGGAAAGAATATTTTCAAGGGTGTTTATATTGTTACCTGGAGGGAGGTAGGGGCATATTATATAGATGGATTTATAGGTGTTGATTTGGAGTTTAGAGATAAGGATTTCAGCGCTGCTAATAGAAGGTGGTTGAACATTTATAAGTGTTACTTGCAACTCTATCTTATATAATATTGCTACACCCCCACCCTTTTTGGTTGTTCGATCTAATCTCAGGATATTGTATCCTGGTGGGGTGATTTCATTGTCCTGTGTTGCAGGTTTTAACCAGGTTTCCATTAGGCAAAGGATGTCAAGGGAGTGAACATTTAAGAGGGCATGGAGGTGGGCAACTTTGTTGTTCAGGCTCTGTATGTTGAGATGAGCTATAAGGAGAGAGTTTGATGCTTTAGTGATCGATCAAGGAATACAGGGATTTGGTTTAGGTGGGTTAGAGGTGGTAGTGCTGTTGGGGCCAGGGTTGGGATGGATGTCACCATCTAAAAGTTTAGCATTTTTAATTCTGTGTATGATATTTAGGAATTTACAGGGTGAGTATTTTGGTTTCTTGGGTAGGTTATAGTTAATGTGGACTAAACGATGAAACTTTGGCACTAAATAGGAGGGTGTAGAGGTAATATTAATGTAGTTTAAGTAAGGTGGTAGGTCTGTCAGGGTTGATTGTTTAAGGGACTGGTTGATGTTAGTTAAGGTTAGATGTTCATATTTAGTAAGGACATAGGTTATAGATAGTAAAGGTAGGATGGCAATTAAGAGGAATAGTATTGGGTATTTGGATCCGGGTGTAATGGTCATAGTGAATGGTTAGTTAAATAAGTAATTGGGGAAGGTATATTAAAGAGGATGATTTGAAGAGGATGATAGTGGGGAGGTTTTTCAAGGTATTGTAGAAGATTGGGATAATGAGTTTGTAAATTGATTAAGAACTTAGTGATGTAATGAGTATCAATAAGTGGTGAGCTAGGGTAGTTAGCACTTAATGAATTGGGGTGTGGCCAGTGGAGGTTTATGGTTAGGACCCCTGGGGTGGGTGGGATTTGGGGTAGGGTAGGGGACGGAGTGAGCCTGCAGGGTGAACGGATTGGGTAGACCCAAGGAAATAAGGCAGCAGGACAGTGAGGAAAAACAATCAGTATAGTGAAAGTAAGTATGGAGGAAAGTAAGCAGGGTGGTTAGAGGGATGCCTAGGGGGGTGTTATAAGGGACAGGATTTGAGTGATTTCAGAGGTAGGTAGAATTGTTAACAAGCAGTTAAAGAATAATAGTAGGAATATATATTATATAAAAGTGAGTGAGAAGGAGAGAGGGAAAGGAGATTAATGGTGGTTGAAGACTGTCATCTAGTGGTCAAATCCTGTAACAGTAGAGTTGTTGTTTCAGTTATTGTTAATACAGCCGGAAAAGGATAAGAGGGCTGTGGTGGTACTATGGTGAGGCCTAAAGCCGTGCTGACAGTTAGCGAGTAAGTTATTTTGCAATAGATGGTCTAGTAGTTGGCGGTGGATACATTTTTCCATAATTTTGGCTAAAGGAGAGAGTAGAGCTATTGGGTGGTAGTTAGAGAGTTCATGTGAGTTGCCTCCTTTGTGCAGTGGGATAATGTGGGAGACTTTCCAGATAGATGGGATTGTTCCTTCAGTAATAGTTCTATTTATAAGGATGAAATAGGAAGGGCTACTACTGCTGCAGCTTTCTGTAGATATTCTGCTGGTAAAAGGTCAGCTGAAGGGGTACAAGGTTTTAGTTTAAGAAGAAGAGTGCAGATGAGGGATGTAGGGACTGGTTGCAAATGAGATGAGGGGGTTAAAGTAGTCAAGGAGGACGACAAATTTGAACTAACAGGAGGTAGTGACTTGGCAAGATTTTGGACTGCATCAGTAAAGAAGGTATTAAAGGCATTTGCAATATGATTTGGAGTTTCATAGGTGGATCCTGTTGAGGTGGGAGTTTTGGACTGACCTGGGTGGAGGAGTCTGTTTATGCCTGCCCAGAACTTTTGAGGTTTGTATTGGTGGGTTTGCTAGTTGTTGTGGTAGAAGTTTCTTTTATCTAGAAGTATGGATTTTTTGGTACCATTTTTGAGCTGTCTAAATGTTAGATGATCAGCTAGGTTTTTAGTTGCTCTCCATTTGGTCCAGATTTTATTTCTTAATATAATTTTGTGCCTTGCCTCTTTTGTTAGCCATGGAGCGGTTTTGGTCCTATTTCCCATTGAGCGGATGGGGCGTGACAGTCCATGATTTCTAAGAATTTAGTATTAAAGTAGGATACTGCCTCGTCTAATTGGAGGTGTCTTAGTGGTGACCAGTCACTTGCTTTCAGTTCAGTTTGGAAGTTAATAGGGTTAAAGTTTTTGTTGGTTTGAATGGTTTTATATAAGGTTGGTTTATGAGCATTGATCTTTTGCCTGGTTATGTAGGTCAGTGAGTGGTCACTGACATCATCAGGAAGGATTCCTGCTTCATAAGAGAGGGAACTATTCATCAGTATCCAGTCAAGAGTAGTTTCTTTGTTATTAGGTTTATGGATCCTGGCGGGGGAGGTTATAGTTTGGGAAAAACCGTAGAGGTTTATGTGGGTAGTCTTGTTTGCTGAGATGCAGGTATTCCAGTCAATATTAAAGTCACCCAGGACAATGGTTTCTTGTGGGTAGTTAGTTGAAAGCAAGGAAAGAATATTTTCAAGGGTGTTTATATTGTTACCTGAGGGAGGTAGGGGCATATTATATAGATGGATTTATAGGTGTTGATTTGGAGTTTAGAGATAAGGATTTCAGCGCTGCTAATAGAAGGTGGTTGAACATTTATAAGTGTTACTTGCAACTCTATCTTATATAATATTGCTACACCCCCACCCTTTTTGGTTGTTCGATCTAATCTCAGGATATTGTATCCTGGTGGGGTGATTTCATTGTCCTGTGTTGCAGGTTTTAACCAGGTTTCCATTAGGCAAAGGATGTCAAGGAGTGAACATTTAAGAGGGCATGGAGGTGGGCAACTTTGTTGTTCAGGCTCTGTATGTTGAGATGAGCTATAAGGAGAGAGTTTGATGCTTTAGTGATCGATCAAGGAATACAGGGATTTGGTTTAGGTGGGTTAGAGGTGGTAGTGCTGTTGGGGCCAGGGTTGGGATGGATGTCACCATCTAAAAGTTTAGCATTTTTAATTCTGTGTATGATATTTAGGAATTTACAGGGTGAGTATTTTGGTTTCTTGGGTAGGTTATAGTTAATGTGGACTAAACGATGAAACTTTGGCACTAAATAGGAGGGTGTAGAGGTAATATTAATGTAGTTTAAGTAAGGTGGTAGGTCTGTCAGGGTTGATTGTTTAAGGGACTGGTTGATGTTAGTTAAGGTTAGATGTTCATATTTAGTAAGGACATAGGTTATAGATAGTAAAGGTAGGATGGCAATTAAGAGGAATAGTATTGGGTATTTGGATCCGGGTGTAATGGTCATAGTGAATGGTTAGTTAAATAAGTAATTGGGGAAGGTATATTAAAGAGGATGATTTGAAGAGGATGATAGTGGGGAGGTTTTTCAAGGTATTGTAGAAGATTGGGATAATGAGTTTGTAAATTGATTAAGAACTTAGTGATGTAATGAGTATCAATAAGTGGTGAGCTAGGGTAGTTAGCACTTAATGAATTGGGGTGTGGCCAGTGGAGGTTTATGGTTAGGACCCCTGGGGGGTGGGTGGGATTTGGGGGTAGGGTAGGGGACCGGAGTGAGCCTGCAGGGTGAACGGATTGGGTAGACCCAAGGAAATAAGGCAGCAGGACAGTGAGGAAAAACAATCAGTATAGTGAAAGTAAGTATGGAGGAAAGTAAGCAGGGTGGTTAGAGGGATGCCTAGGGGGGTGTTATAAGGGACAGGATTTGAGTGATTTCAGAGGTAGGTAGAATTGTTAACAAGCAGTTAAAGAATAATAGTAGGAATATATATTATATAAAAGTGAGTGAGAAGGAGAGAGGGAAAGGAGATTAATGGTGGTTGAAGACTGTCATCTAGTGGTCAAATCCTGTAACAGTAGAGAGTGGGGCGACTAAGGGAGGTAGAAAGGTGTAGGGCAGAAAATAAGGCTCAAAAATAGGGAATAGGCGGCAGGGATAAGGCAGGTATGGAGGGGGTTTACAGTAGGATGTGTATGGCTGCTGGCTATTCTGGTCAAGATCCTACACTAGCTCTTAGTAATGAAGTACAGCAATGTCACTTATAAAATTAAAGGTGTATCTTCATATAACGTACTTTCTTTAATTCCATTGAGGTCAGTTCTAAGAGAAGTTATGACCTTTCCTGTTGGGAAATGTGGCAAAACAAGGTGAGATTGGTATATTTTGACTGGTCTTGGAATGTCCAGAAAGGCAGGGCCGGTAAGCAAAACAAAATAGGTAGAGAAGGCTAGAGTGCTGGAGAAAATACAAAGAGAGAGAAATTTGTGAGTATAAAAAGGAACAATAATAAGAGGTACAATAATAATAATAACAACAATAATAAGAGGAACTTGACCAGGGCAAGGCATTTGACCCAAATCCACACGGAGGTATTCACTCAGCACTGTCAGATGTGGCCATAAACACCTGCATCACCAAATGGGTAGACCACAGGATCACATACATGTCATCTAAATATGTTGAAATGTGTGACATAACCTATATCTCAGGTCCAGTGACCAGGCCCATACATCAGGGCTGCCTGATAGACCCTTTCCTGTCCATTATTTAAGTCACAGACATCAAGAATGACATACACATACTGTGTCCAAACAGCTTTCTGGGGGACTACAGATAGTGGGCAATCATTGATGCCAACTGTGATATTAGTATAATACAGACAGTGTCAACTCACACCAAAGATTGCTGCCACAGCCATGACAATACATGAGATAAAAACAAATCAAATGCACAACCCAAGGATAATGTAGACATCACACCCTATAATCAGACCAATTGGTATGTGACCTGTGTCCTGGGGTAGATGGTATTTGGAATGTCCAACAGCATGTGGATACAGTGGTGACTGCTCCCTTGTATGTAACACAACTATTGAGCATGTGCAGGACATACACATCAAAGGATGTAATACCACCATTTTTCACAGCCTTTATCACACTAATAACTGAGTACAATGCAGCCTTCTTCATGTACCTCCCTACACATCTTCCAGTGATGAGTAACTGAAGTGTGCCACCTTACCCACAGTGAGTTGTAACACATCTTATTGGCCATACCTAGGTATTCTTTATGTTGTTGCATAAACATTAGTGTCTGATGGTGTGGAACCCCCATCAAGGTGTTATACCAGATGCATGTATGATACCCGTTCTGGTGATGCACACAGTATGTACATAGCTGTTTGACAACATTGATGGATATATATACCATGCACACCAGTCAACTAGCCTGTCATGATTATAATGTCACATACAAATGTGAAGAAAATGAATACACTGTCTTCTGTGTTAGCATGTCTGGCAGGAGATTTGTGTAATTCTCAGATTAACTTGTATTGTATGCCAGCATGTCTAATTGTGAAAAAGTAAATACGTTTTTAAAATATTGAGTATTTTCTTGTTTATACAAAATCTATAAAGAATATGTTAGTGTTTTGATACATTTCTAATTACACATGTTTGTGAGGGAGATTCTAAAGTACAAACTGCCTTTAGAGAATTAGCTGATCAGTAGGTGTTGTATTTAGAATGTTCCTGGTTGCTATGTGATTATTTGAAGAGCTAATTGACAGGAAAAATAACTTTTTTTCAAACAGCTGACTGTTATATTTTTAAAATAAAACAGCTGAAACTGTTAACCTGGACTATATAAAATAGACTGCTGCAGTCAGTTAGTGCAGAGCAGTTAGTTGAGAGTTGCAGTCAGTTACAGTGCTGCATAAAAGATACCTAGAGAAAGGATTCACGAGAACTGTAAACCTGCCTTTGTCTCGCTGTTATGATTTAGATTAGATCAGGGACAGTATTTTCTAGTTAGTTTAGGAAAGCTTAGTTATTTAGATAGAGTTTTTCTAAGATGTTGGACTTCTATCCTACAGTTTAATTATATATTTCTGTTGATTGAATTCTGGTGTTTATTGAAAATTATTGATTTGCATTCTTGTAATCATTTTACTTATTATTAAATGTTTTTCATTACTTTATATTGTAGCTGGACAATCAGTGTGTTCTTTAGAGATTAGAGAGTGCTTATACCTGTTTGGTAATCTTCAGGTCACTTCGAATGCTTGGCTGCTTCTGGTCACAGCTATCATTTATTTTCATATTTAATTTTTAATAATTGATAACCCTTTGAAGGGCATGTAGACCTATCTGACTCTGGTGGCAGCATTTACCATTTGTATTGGGGAGGGGACACAGCTGGAAATCTGTATCAGACTTGCCATACATGTTTGAGTGTGTGAGATTTAATTTTATTTTGAGTATGAGTGAGTCAGTGGTCTTAAACTGGAACATTGCTCTGAAGTGTATAATAAAAGGTTACATTTGGGGTGGACAGAGGTATCTTGTCCAGTGCCAGGTAACAGAGCCTGTTCCTGTTGTGATCTTAAGGGAAATTGTGGAATTTTACTCTTGTGTGCTCTGTGCTCTGGAGTTTTCCATGATGCTCCCACACTGGAGTTAGTAGTGAGGGCCGAGGCTCCTTAATTACTGACCCGGGTTTTAAGTGGGGGGTATCACATCTTTGTTGGCAGTGTGGTGAGATATTAACTGGGCATCACATTTGCTGTTGGCAGGCTGGTGGGATATTAACCAGACATCATAACATCATAACAGATGTAGCAGTGTCCCTACAAACTCCTCCAGCAGATGTTTCAGTGTCAGGAAGGTGTGCTTGATTACCCTCAAAAATTGTGTATTCATGCAGAACCATATATGATCAGTCAGAATCACATATGTTGTGTCAGATGCATGGGATTACTGGTGGTATTATTCTGATATTGTCCGTGATTGTGCATGCATCTTTTACTGTTATCCATGAGCCTGTAACTGTGTCGCACTTGATGGAGACCTCTGCTGACATTGCAGTCATATTCAGGCATATCAGTTTGCACAGCTTCACAATATGTACCCAACCCCAATTGTATATAACATCCCTGATAGATGTCCTCTCCATTGTTCATGTTAGGATGCTTATATCACAAAGACATCTTCTCCATTGTTATGTCACCTTGTCTGACAGTCACATAATATATATTTTCACTGTGCAGTCTTTGCTGTACCATGTCAACATGTGATTAGTGTTCCTGCTACAACTGTCTTCCACTGACATGCCCTCATCTGCTGTACATTATGATGTTTTGCTTGTCCTCGTTCCCTGTGTTCATTCCTAAAATTCATCTGTGTGTCTCTATTCAATACACACACTTCCCTGACTGTTTATTTTAAATGGCAGTCCATGTACCCTTACAGATCATTTACACAACCTGCACAGAATGCTTGGAATGGGATTCCACAATACTCTGCACCGTATATACTGTCCTGTACTATGTATGGACCATATAAATTACTATATGATAAACCCTTGTAATCATTGTGGCATTGCACACAATCATGCTATCCTAGATTTCTCTGAGATAAACATTGCTATTCATATTGCTTTATATGGCTTACTGTCTGGCAGCACTGTTGCTAGCCACAAAACCACACGGTGTGACAAAAGGAAATACTGCCAGCACAACTAGCTGGAATTTTGTAAATAATTATATGTCATTAGTGAATCCCGAGATGATTTATACAAAATGGTTGTGTTACAAATGTATTAGAATTGTATGTCATGTGTATATCAAACTGCTTGTAAAGACATGAGTGTAAAAAGGTATTTGGAAGGTTCTACCTGACATAGCGGCTCACACACACACACCCCACCACACACACACCACCACACATTCCATAACAGATAAAACACGAAACACGACACCACAATAAACCGAATAATAACCAGTTTAACAAAAACCATACCCCCACACACCACACAACACAAACAAACATTAAAAAAAAACAAACACACACCACAAAAACAAACACACACACAACACACACACACACCACACACAACACAAGCCCACACCAAACCTTACCTAACCTAAACCTCCGTCACCCTAACTACACCCTCCTACGCTAACTCTCACAACGCCGCTCCGCCTCCCTCCCTAACTAACTTAACCCCAACTCCTTAACCTACTCCTACTAACCTAACCCTAACTCCACCCCTATAACCTCCCCAACCTAACTCTAAACCACCCCCCCCCATCTCCCCCCCTCCCTAACCCTAAACCCCACACCTATCACCACAGACCGTCGCCCCACACACCACACACTTTTTCACCATCAATATCCCCACAGACCTGGTTTGTCCACACGTCGTCGTCATCATCCTTTCCCCATGTCGGCTGCATTGTCGATATCATTGTCGATGCGTCTTTGTCGCTCGTCATTTCGTCACTCCGGAGTCCATCGTCCTTCTCTTCTCTCACACTTGTCGACAGTCTGTCACTTTTCATTGATGGCCTGAAGTCTTAATTTCGACCATTTGGAAAGTGCTGTTTGAAATGTAACCACAGTGTGCTCTACTGGAAGAGAACAGAAATGTACATGCACTATTATAACTGTTTAAATGTATATATTTTTACAGTGGAAATTGGAATACAGGAGGTTAACCTCAGTCCAGCAATCTTTAGAATAAATATGTGAAATTAAATTACTTTATAGGCTATGCCATAAAGTTTTCAATGCAGATAGAGACACAGAGTCTGTGTTAGGAAGCTTTCTGTATTGTCCTTGGAGTGAACTAATTGCTACATTTGAAGCATGAAGGAATGCAACTGTTTTATGACTTCCAGCATCTGCCAAAGATCTGAGGAAAAGCCCTTGTCTGTATATTTTTGTAGGTAGATGCTAAATGCTGCCAACTTCTAGTAATGGGGGTTTTGGCTTGGGAACTAGAAGTCAGATGACAAGAAGTGATGTCATCTGCAAAGTATTCTAGCAGTAATATTTGATATATTATTTTGAGAAGTCTCTTAGTGAGACAGCTCATTCTGTATTCTGTCTTGGACCTGGCAACAAGAACTATTCACCACATCATCTGCTTTGCTCTACTGAAGTACATTTCTAGGGAACAGTATAACTCTCTTAGAGACAGTCAGGAATATAGCAAAGCTTAGTATATATTTTGTTTTTCTTTATTTGTGTGAGCATGTATTGCAGCGTTATTTTAAATATTTCCTGTGGTTTTGAACTCTGATGTCACTGTGAATATATATATTTAGTATTGTCTTGTTCTTTTATTATTTATTATGAAATATATTTAAATCTTTCATTGTGGCTGATCTGTGTAGATATATTTAAGTTTTGAGAGTACTTGCATATTTATTTGGTGATACTGTGTGTGACACTCCTAATAGCCTTGCTCTTGGTTAAACTATCATTTGTATTAGTATTAATATTACACAGTAAGATTGGACACCATTTGTTAAGGGCCTTGAAATAGCTGATAAGGGGTTCTGCTGGCAGTGGTAACTACCTTATAGTCTGGGCAGAAGGGGGCATAGCTAGTAATCCTGTGCCAGCCTTTCCCAGGTGTGCATGTGTGTAAAACAAATCTCCAAGAGTGTGTGTGCTAGCTACTTGGGCAGGGACATGAAGCACTGGGTGGACAGAGAGAGTGAGGTCTATATTAGAAGCTCAAAGGCGTACTTACCCGAATACGTAAACTCTGACACGTCTTCATTGAACCATGAAAACATCAATCGTCCTAAAGCACGAAATCTGAAATGTTGAATCATCATGGTTTTCCCTTCTGCGGTATAGCTCCGTAAGGTAAGTCTGCAATAGTTACAGACCATAGGGTTATGGTGCGGGTTAATGTAAGTGCATAGATGGTAGTGTATGTGAGATTTAGTGTAGGGTTAGAAGTAGAGTTTTGTTAAGTGTATGTGTGTGGATTATTTAGTTTGTTTGGGTATAGCTTCTTAAGGTAAGTGTGCGATAGTTACGGACCTTAGGGTTAGGGTGCATGTTAAGGTAAGTGCATACATGGTGGCATTTGCAAGATTTAGTGTAGGGTTAGAAGTAGGGTTTAGTTTATGGTTAGAAGTAGGGTTTTGGTTAGTGTATGTATGTGGTTTATTTAGTTTGTTTGGGTAGGTAGTATGTAGCGGGCTGTGGGGTGGGACAACTATGACGGTTCGTGTTTCTGAATTTAGCAGTTTAGGGCGTTCAGTGTATTCGCAGTTCATGAAATATGTGTCGGTGTTTTTGTATTCGGTGACTAGGGCTTTCTCGATTTTAATATAGACCCGAGAGAGTGTTGGAGAACTTGGTTTGGAACCCTAACTAAGGACTCAGCTCTATAGCTGTGCAAGTGGGGAGTCTTATTGGAGATATGGAGAAAGAGGAGAAACCAGCCCCGGATTGACTATGGTCTCTGTGTGCTCTTAAGGGAAATTGCACTTGATGCAAAGAGCTGCATCTGGAAATACTGTGTGTGTGTACTTGTCATCCTCTCAGTGAACATCCCCTGCTGTTGCCAGTGGTGAGGATTGAGGCTCCTTGATTACTGGTCCAGTGGTGGATCATCACATATGGCAAGAATATGTAATCACCATTACTGCTCACCGTGAAAACTTGTAAATTCTGTCTAGACTCTGTGCGAAGCTTACATGGAGTTTATTGAATCCCACCTAATATCTTTTTAGTGTAGAGAAGATCTGAAAATTTCTTTAATTTGTTTCTTATGTTAACAGTACTACTGAGATTTTTTTTTTATTTATAATGATTATTATCATTATTATTTATTTATGTGTTATTTACTTGTTTATTTATTTATTTTGCTGCTCATAAATCTCATATGATCTTCAATTTTCTTGGTATCATCATTAATTTAAAGAGATCACAAGGTGTTCTAAATTCAAATACATGCAGGAAGGAGATGTTTGGCAACACTTATTTACTTGCAGACAGTGACTATCCCCTGTGAGCAAAAAGGCTATTGTATGCAGTCAAGTTATTAGAATAATCAGACTAGTGTCAGATGGCTGGAATTTGGAAGAACAAAAATAAGCATGTTAACATTTCTTTAAAGTAAGAAGTTACAGAAAATAATTACTGCAATCTGTGAGAAATGAAATTAAGGAGAGAGAGAGAGTAAATGTTGTCCCACTGTAAGAAAAGGTAAACAGCGTGCTGATATGAGTAATAATGCTCTTTGTAAACAAATATGTTTGCATGACACATGACATGGTATTGGGTAATAGTTTAGATAGACTATGTATTAAACAAGTGATTATGTCTAATTAGAAGGTTTACAAGACAATGTTGGAATTCACTGTTCATTAGGAAGAATTTAGTTTTTATGTGTTTTCGTTTTATTATATACTTTTTTGTGACAATTAAACTTGCCATTTAGGTTCTGTATGCACTTTGATGAGGTCTGTGTAACTGTCAGTAGGATAAAAGTGTCAAATGAAAGGTGGAATTTTTTCTTCCAGGTTAACTTTTTGGTGTTCCTTGGTGGAACTATATCACATTTGTCTAACAGGAATCTTCAAATGTGCCATCTTTTTTGGACTTGTGCACTGCTTTTCTTTAAACATATAGACTTTTGTTGATTGTTTATTTATAGAATGGTAATCATCTTTTTGGTATCTTTGAAGTCAAATCAACAGATCAGATATCTTCTGTATTTGTCTTCTTCATACTTTTGCAACATAAAATCTTCTGTTCTGCTCCTTTATTTATTGTCTTCTTTCACTACCATCATTTCTTAAGTGGATATGTACTGACTTCTCTATGAGTGTTTTCAACTAAAGTGCATTTCATCACAGAAAATGTCAAAAGTCTAACATCTTTGCAAAGCAGAGAAATTAAGACATAAAAGTATTTCCAGTAGGAGCCATATCTCCCATGTAAGGGGCCGTATCTCATGCACTCCCTACTTATCAAAAGTAGATCTAAAGTCACACCATACTGAGATAAAAGACATAGTCCAGCATGGCAGATATCATGAAATTTGTGCAGCTCTATTTTTTGCACAGCTGCAATTCCAAATACAACACTGCTTGAATGGGAAACCTTTGTAGGATTGCATAATTCCCACTTGCTAGAAAAATGTAGCCAGATGTTTCGGTAGTTTTTTTTAATTTTATTTTTTTATTAAGGATTGAAACTCAGCATGCATAAAGGACATCATCTCCTCTGTTTGGAGTGCTTCATTTTATTGATTTTTCAGAGATATGCATTGTTTATGTTCCCTTTTATTGTTTAAATATACATACAAAAATGTTTTTTCACATGTGACTCTTTGATCTGTAAAGCCCACATTTACTAGATGTACTCCTCTCCTTAGCTGAGGTATCGTCTCATAGATATTTATTGTCCTGAGTGCTATCTTATTTTCATCTGTTTTAAAATGTATGGAGCTTCACTTTGCTTCCTTTATGGTTACATATATTTCCAGAATGCGACTCCCATCCACCCACCCACTCCACCCTCTTGTATTTTTGCTATCTGTAAGCACTATAGCCAGTTTTTGAATTTTTGTTTACTTTATATGTTTTCTTCACACATATTTTTGCTGAGCTGGCAATTGTAGATGTACTTTGTTCCATCTTATTCTTATACTCTATCTTGCCCGATTGTTGCATTCCTAATGTGTTCTAACATTTTGACAAAGTCAGGTCAGCTAAAGTTCAGCATCTTACTTTGGAATGACTTGACACCTCACTAAATTTATTGCCAACCTTTGAGTTTGCAGCTAACTGCCCCTTGATTTCTACCCATTTCTACCTTTGTAATATTGTTTCCAGTTCTGTTTTTGAGAACTAGGTAGAACCTTACATCGTCTTGAGCGGACAATTGGCACTGTACTCAAATGTGGCTATAACCACTGTACTAATTAAGCAAGTAATAATTGTTATAACACAGTGAGTATTATTCAAAAACTAATCTTTTTTAAAATATATAATTGCATGCAGGGCATTGTCTATAACTACGATGAACCTGGCTTATTAAAAAAACAAAAATGTGGAATATGTGCTTGACAATGGAAAGCATGTAAGATTTACAGTAGCAATTAATTTCTATGCACAGAATTGCATTATTGTCAGTACAGCCATATCACAGTTTCACTTATATACTTACATATTGCATCAGCTCTGGCATCAGCTCTGGCAGCTGTCTGTACTTGAAATGTTTGTCTGAATGTTGCCTGCTGTGTTTTTAAGGCACTGCCAAGTATCCATTTTAAGAAACTTTTAAACGACCCTGAAAGTATTCTATTTTGCTTTCATTCAGTTTAAGCTTAGCTAACATATTCTCAGAGTAACTGTAGTAAATATATTAAAACTACATGCTATATAAATATAATGCATGCTGTAAACAGTGAATTAACAGCTTAATGCATACAACAGAAATACATTTCTTTGTCTTTAAAACATACATATTATTTATTGGAAGCAAATAATGTCACTTAAACTGAAATCAAAATGTTAAAGGTCTGCAGATTATCACAGCTGTGAAAAAGTATTCTGACAATGAGTATGTGCTGAAAAAGAAACCTTGTAGAAAGTATTCAAGGCCTTTTAATGCACTAGAAATGCAATTCCAGGGAGAGTGGCCGGATCAGCACTCCTTCATGCCTGAAGTTTGTGAGATCATTACATACTGTCTGCCCCTCTGGTTTTTGCATTCCCTTGGGCCCTGTAATTTTATATGTATGTTAAGGAGCAGCTTACATATTTCTTACATTTTTGTTTGAGATTTTTTTTTTTTTTAAAAAAAATTAAATCTGTTCTTAACTATATAGCAGCCTATAGTAATCAGTTGTATACTGACACTTCTACCATGTTTATAATGTTGTGTCTTTCGGCTTTTCCCGGTTAGGGGTCGCCACAGCGGAACTCCAGTCCGCTAATGATTGGCAGTTGATTTTTACGTGCTGAGTTGACGGCCCTAATGCACAACCTTCAACGAAGGTACGCCCATTCACGCATGTCTCCACAGTAGACGCTCTAGCTCGAACGGGACACCATTTTCAAAATGCCATAAAATCAAATGAGGTAGATAGAAGGCAATAATTCACAGAAATAGCAGCAGTAATAATAATAATGCTAATAATAAGTATTATTAATAATCATCTACTTTCAAAAGTATGAGTTTCTAACTTGCTAGAAACCTTGACATTTTTCCTTTATTTTATTGTCCTGCTTTCATTGTAACTTTTAACATTGCTTCTACATATTACCTCAGTGTGTATTTGGCAGAGAGATGTTCTGCCCTCATATATTGGGAAGAGACAAAAAAACTACCAGTTTTAAGTCTGGCATCAGTGTGGGTAAAATGCATACTAATTTGAAGTTGTAACATCTAGGAGTCATTGAAATGTGTGTTCAAGGCATCATAGATTGCCACAAAAAGGTCTAACAGGCAAGTCAAATGCAAATCTCTGGCTGACGTACAATGTCAGTGGATGAATGAGCACCTGAATAAGCAGCCAGATTAGATGATTGACATACTTTGCAGTAATACCACATACATTGTAATGCTTATACTACACCACATTTTTGGTGGGGGTGGCATAGATATTAAGCATCAGCTTGGAAAATAAGACATAAAATCTGATAGTAAATTAAGTCCAGAGATATGAAAGAATGAATATACTGCTCTGGTACCACAGTTGTTAGTTCTGAATCAAGTACTTTCAGCACCTTTATAAATGTACATATGTTTTGAAGATGGCACAGAGATATGTAGCAGCATTTGTTGCTGCAGGTGGTTGTAATTAAATGGTGTAAGAACCATGACACTGTGGAAGATAAAAAATGCATCATGAAAAGCTGTGCCCTGAAGAAACAGTCTGTCATTATGTACCTTAAATCTGTTTCTTAGAAATACATATTTGCAAAGGAAGTTCATAGCTTCTAGTCTGAGGAACTGTGCTTAATATTTAGGAAGTTTCTGTCAAATAGCAATGAAAAGAACTGTATTGGTTTTGGTTGTATTACAAATGAAGGTTCAGAAGCTAAATTTAGCATTTTCAATACAGATGGATGGCTATTTCTTGAAGACCAGTAGGTCATGATTTTGAATCTATAACTTATGAACCTGTGGATTCCTGTGCATTTCTATTCACTTTAGTGAGCTTCAGTAACAACAGATCAGTTGGATAAAAGCTGTAGTTTATGGCTATCAGCTGTAATTGTATTTTACTGTGTCAAGCCAGTTATCCCATTAGCTGGAGGTGCATCGACACAACAGTTATTTGTAGAACAGGGGTACAGAGTGTGCATTTTCCTGCTTCCCTTGATCATCTGCATGGAAGCTGTAGACACTCTCTCTTCTGAATAAAATGCTGTTCATTTGGGGAACAAGTGCCTCTACAATGGGTGTGCTCGGTGAGCTGTCCTAGTTTCCACTTTTGCTGCTGATCTGACTTTGGAAGAAGTGATATATAGACATGTGGCAAGACATGTGAAGCATAGCAACCTACATTCAGTGCAAGAAATACAAACTACCCTGGGAAATAAACCCCCATTAGATATATATATAACTGAAGAGGAAACAGTAACAATTATACAAATAGAAGAAAAGACCTGAAGCAAGGATGTGCGGTGACAAACAACAAGGAAAGCTGTTGATTTACTGTAATGTACTGGAGGTAGCATCAGTGGTATAAAATAAAACATTAGTTTCCATATACAGTTTCTCTGACTGCATTTAAAGCATTGTGGGTAGCTCTGGAAACCATATCTTTACTATGTCATGCCCATGATAAAGAGCATTCTGTGGAGGACATTGAAAAGAGTGTAAAACCATTCTACAAAGTATGTAAAAAGTGAGTAAAAGAGACCACTACTGTATGAAGGAAAGGTAACTAAAGGGGGATTCGTTGGAAAGCTTTTAATATCTTGTAAGAATCAATATGGATCAAGAGCATGCCTTCTTTCAATAAAAGAGATTTAAAAGGTAAGGACATAATGTGAAAATACAGGAAAAGCATATTGCAAATATGTGTATGTGTTCTTTTCACATAAAGCATAATTGATTATTGAAACTGCCTTTCTGAATAAGTAGTTGGCTAAAAACACTGAGAGATTTACAAAATGCAATGAACAGACATATAATTACATTAAAAAAAAGAGTATCAGCAACATAGCTAGATAAGTAGCAAAATAGGGTTGTTAGGCTTAGTGTGTGATAGAGGCAAGACTGTGATGGAAGAGAAGTGAAACTAAATTTAACTGCACTTCAAATATTTTCATACATATTACAGATGATGTACAGTTTTTCAGTTGTTTAACTATATTCAAAATATTTTTTGTGGAAGAAGTTATAATGTATAACTATTAGAGAAAGTAAGTAGTAAAGTTGTGGATAAAAGAAATTTTGATTACATGCCCATTTTAAATAATGATAAAAACCTTGTGCAATTAATTGGCAGTAATGACAAAATTAATTCTAAAAAAATAAAATTTTAATACTGTCATGGAATAAAACACAATTTGTTGGAGACATATGGAATAAAGAAAATTATGAGAAATAAATGGAAAAGTTCGGAAAGTAAGCCAGGATTAGTTACAGTTGTTGATAATGAACCCATTTTGACTTACAGTAGTAGGATCAATTTAAAAATTTTGATGTGAGAGATATGTATTTTAATAATAATAATAATTATTATTATTATTATTATTAATTATTGTTATTATTGTTATTATTATTATATACATTTTGTGTGTGTGTGTGTAATAATGTGATTTGGGGAATCTAATAATGTGGTTCATGTAAGCTTTGTAAATATATCAATAAACAGCTGATTTTATTTTTAAATCACACCCAAAGAGGTTGTAGTTTAAGTTTAAGAGTTGATTATAAAACAATTTTTTTAGTCTTTGTAGCTAATTACTTAAGTTGTAGTTGTTTTATGTGGGTAAAACTATAAGAAATCTACAAGATAAAAAAAGAACACTTGCATGCAGTCAGGGTAAAAGATGATAAAAATGCTTTAGCCAAACATGAAAGTAATCATACAGGTGAATTCAATATGGTTTTATTTTTTTTTTATTATAGCTATAATATATTTTGGTGGAGGGAGTTATAATACCCTCTTGATGAAAAAGGAATATGAGTGAATTACAACTGAATGCAGGACACTATCCAGGTTCCAAAGGACCCATTAAAGTAAAGTGCATTGTAAATTGGAGAAAGAACCACAATAAAGGATTGGTTTTAAGGGGTTTATAGTATAACATCGAAGTCTTACAACTTTGAATGTTATAATATCGAACCCTATGCACCAAACGCTGGAAATAGCAAAGCTGCAGAATATCGAATACTTTCCTAGGGAAAGTATTCAGTGGGCCGTTTCTGCAGCTTTGCTATTTCCTCGACTGTGGAGCGAAGGTTATGGACCGGGTTAAGGTAAGTGTGCAAATGAAGGTGAGTGTGCGATAAGGACATTAGGGTTAGCGAGTGGGTAAGGTGAGTATGCGATAGGGACTTTAGGGTTAGGGAGCAAGTAAGGTGAGTGTGCAATAGAGACTTTAGGGCTAGGGAGTGGGTAAGGTGAGTGTGCGATAGTTAGGAACCTTAGGGTTATGGTTGGGTTAAGGTAAGTGGATAGCTAGTGGTGTATGTATGATTTAGTGTAGGGTTTTGTGAAGTGTATGTGTGTGGATTATTTATTTTGGTGTGCTTGTGTTGTGTGTATGTTTGTCAGAACAGCAAATTTTTTCCCTGGGAAAAAATTTGCTATTCTGACTGTTAGGTTTTCTGGTGTTTTGATTGACTGGGTTCGATATTATAACATACGAAGTTGTAAGACTTCAATGTTATAATATAGACCTAGTTTTAAGATGCCATGTGAATTTTGTGATTTGAATATTTAATGGAGTATTTAATGGTTCATTTTATTCTGATGAAGTCTTAGAATTGGAGACAGAATAGTGCTTAATTATTAAATTTGTTTTTCTTTTATTTTCTTGGTCCAAGTGGTTCAATTTTAGTTTTAATTTGTTGATTATCAATATGCTATCTTGTATTTGTTTTTTGATTTGGTATTTTCAAGAATGAAAGCTTTGTGCAAATTGTCACAAGACTGCAGTGATACCCTAACTTTCATAAAATTTCAGCTCACATAGTGACTTACTAAAATAGATGCTGGGTAATCATTTGTGGACAAGAGTACCAGATGAATGTTAATGTTGATGGGTATGTGGACTTTGGTTGCATTTGCACGTCTGTAATGCTTTGGATATTTGTAATACTGACTGTCAAGTTGGGGTCCATTAGATATTGTAAGTATTTTTTCATTTATTCAGTCTTGATGAATGGGTGTGCCCACCCAGGCTAATGTCTTTTTTAGTTATTTATTCATTCATTGTATTTTTTTAATGACAGAACAATTCTTCTGAACTGAGGTCCTTTTTCTGGGGGCATGTATGACATAGGTATCAGAACAATAATACACAAACAGATGAAACTGGTCAGGCTTGTGTACCTATAATTAGCTTGGTCTGTCGAAGTCCACTTTTGTGCAAAGGAATGGTTGTAGCTGTCCTCAATTCATCCAGTATAAAGCCTGTTTAGAGGCTGATATTGAATAGCTTCTGTAGGGGGATCAGGCAAGGCATATTTCCAGCTAAGAGTAGGCAGACTGGTATGTTATCTGGCCCCATAGATGTAGTGTTCTTAGCCTTAGACAGCACCTTGAGAACTTGTGCTTGAGAAATTTGATGTGGGGTGTAGATGTGGATATGTAATCTGAACTGGAGGGAAGAGGGGTGATGTGTGAGCTAAGACTGTATGCAAGTAGATTGGCTATGTCCTCTGGATCCAAGTATATGATATAATTTATTATTAGTTCTGCACAGTACTGGACATGGTTTATGATATTGATAACATAATGAAAGAAGGCTTCGTGGTTATCCTTCATCTGCCTGCTGTTTTTACCTCACGTCTGGTTTTGTTTGATTTGATCAGAGTTCAGATTTCTTTGTTTAGTTAAGCAAGATCATTTTGGGCATCTTGAGAGTCAGATTTATTTTTGCATACAATTAGTATTTTCATTTTATCAGATAACGTATTTATATTTGGGTTCCACCACAGCAGTTTATTTTTGAATTTGGTGTTGCAGTTATTTTTGAGGGGGACAGATGTGGCTCTCCAGTTGTTTACATGTGCATAGAATTGTTTAAAATGGCTAGTCATACTATAGCTACGTTTATGAGGTGACATATATTAGTTTTGAGCTATGTAGTATATAATCTATTACTTATGAGGTAAGCATAAAGATGAATTTTATTTGTTTGACGGTAATTAGGGAAGGTTTATTTTTACTGTTTAACTAAACTAGGAATCTTTTGACTTTTGATACATACATATATATATATATATATATATATATATATATATATATATAAAATAGTTCAGGCAGCTGGGGAGCTGGGGAGGGATTTGGTGGGTGTAAAGTAGGACAGAGTGTTTTAGGGTTAGGAAACAGCAGGAGATTTTTAGAGTTAGGGAGCAGGAAGGGGGTTTTAGATTTAGGAAACAGGAAGGGATAATGATCAGGAAAGAAGACTTACTTTTAAGGAGTTGGAAGGAAGTCTTAGGTTAAGGAAACAGGAAGGCAGTTTTAGGTTTAGTAAGCAAGAAGAAAGTCGTAGGTTTCTGAAGTGGGAAGGAGTTTTAGGGTTCGGGAGAAATCAAGGAATTTACACTTGGGTAGGGGAGTTGCAGTTTTAGGTTAAGGCAGTGAGGACTCAGGTTAGGAAATGGGTGAGAGTTTTAATGTTAAAGTCAGGGCCATACCATATTTAGGATTGGGTGTTGGGAGGGCTATGTAGATGTCCTTCCATTCATGGATTGCAGTACTCCTTACATTTGGGATTCTCTGCCTCAGGGAGCCTCATGTCTGGCCAGTATAGAAAAGCCTACTGTTGCGCACACAGTATGTCAAGTATATGCTCCTCACATGGTGGAGGGCATAAAGGTGATGTCTTTGCCGCCAGTCTGAACACATCTCTCAATCATCAGTCTGAATGCCTACATCCTATTTGCTGGTTTCTGAGCCATTGCAAATAAGTGTCCCATTGGCGTTTCATTTCTTTCTTGACGTTTGGTTGTTTTGGGGGTTCATGTCATCCAGGAAGGGTGTGGGGGACACTTATTCCCCATAAAGACCACCACAAACAGTGTTTATTTTGCCTAGGTACCTAAAACGACCATACAACCTGTTCTATCTGTCTGCCTTTCATACTGAAGACTCTGCATAATAGGCTTTCTTCCCTTGCATTGTATCTAGAGAATCAGCGACTTAAGCTTCTTGCCAAGGATACTATGGAAACTTCCCACGCCGAGGGTCACCTGTTATGGAAGAAGGTCAAGACACCAAGACCTAGTATCTTCTACTGTCCAGCCTCCACTGTATGTTTCTCCCAAGGTCAGTGTGAACCTGGAGGTTCACCCAGCTTTGTTGTCAGATTCCTCTGCTGTGGCCGGGTTAGAGGCCAGATGGATCCCACTTTGCAGACAACCATTTCAGACATTCAGGGGGAAACACGGATGGTTATTTCCAAGGGGCCTAGGAGTGTTCTGCAGATTTTAGTTAGGGTAGAAGCCCCTACTTCTGTTATTGAATGCTGTTCTGGGTCAGAGCCCTCTAAGTTTTACAGGGCAGATGTCCCATTAAAGAAGAAACAAAAAAACTAAACATGTTTCTCTTACTCCTAGGGGTCCACAGAGTGAGTGTCAGGCCTTCACTCAGGGTTTGTTTAATGCTTTGATGGCATTGAAACCAACTCAGGGGGTCTTTGTTCCAGCTCCTCCTTGGTCCCCTACTCCACTTAAAAGACCCAGGGAACAAGATTACTCTGAGCAGATGTTGGATTCTGAAGAGGAATCCCTTGCTTATTCTTTCCAAATTCCTTCTCCTTTGGACTGTGGGTCAGAGGAAAAGGAATCTACCAGTCCTGATACTCCCGTTGAAGACATTTCTTTTGGGGACACAATCTCCAGGATGATGGAGATTTTTAAATGGGAGTGTGCTCAGGTCTCTGAAATCCATATGAGGGGCTATGAGATATAGCAGATGGAATCTCCAAAGCCTTCTGCAATTCCTCCTGTTTTGGCTGTTTTGTTGGATGCATTTGAAAATGCCTCTAAAGCTCCTGATTCTCTTCCCCAGGCACCCAAGAAGCCTGGCAGGATTTATATGGTGCCTGAGGACTGTAACTGTTTGTAGAAGTGTCCTGTTACTGACCCCTCAGTAGTGTCTGTAGCCTCTGACAATCCCTATTAATTGCTTCCTTTGTCCAAGTTACTGACTTCTGATAAAGAAAGAGCCATGGAAAGGATAGGTAAGAAGGCTTACACCTCAGCTGCCTTGGCTTTTAGGGCTATTAATTATCAGACCCATATGTCCAGGTGTGTGTCAGCTCTCCATTCTCAGGCTTGTCAGGTTATGTCTGATCTCCCAGACTCTGAGCATAAATCTTTTGCTCACTTCCTGTTAGGGACTTCCTCACAGGTGGTTTGCCATTCCATCAAGTGTAATTATGATGCAGCAGATACTGATTCTAGGGCTGCTGTTTTTACTTCAGTGATGAGGAGGTATTCTTGGCTTTGACTTCAACCATAGCCTGATGATATTAAGGCTAAATTGATGGATACCCCTCTTGATAATAAACACTTGCTTGGGGAAGCTGCTACTGGTTTATTTAAGTCCCTTCAGGATAAGAGAAAGGTCTTGCTGGAACTTAAACATGTGCTTGCCTCTCCTGTTCCTAAATTTCAGAGATACTACCCCAATAAGCCTGCCTTTGTTCACAGGCAATCTCATCCTCCTCCTACGGGCAAAAAGAGTGGCAAGAGAGCTACTCTTAATAAAGTTTCTCAGAATTCAGGAACTCAAAAGTGTTCCTTTCCAGATAACTAGTCGCTGTCTGACTATCCATCTTTTCCCAGCCACGTTTCTCTTTCTCTTCACCTTTCTCTCTCTCTGTTCCCGTTTGGATTCAGATTAATCAGGTTTTGAGGGTTTTGTCCATTATTCAACATGGGTATTTTATAGTATGGAAATCCTGTTTCGCCTTTTATGGGCACTCCTCAGGAACAAGTTCCCTTTTTCTCAAATGTACTTCAAGACCTTTTGATGCAGAGTACTATTCAAGAAGTGCCTGTGTCCCAAAGGGGAAGGGGTTTTACTCCAGGATGTTTCTAGTACCCAGAAAAGAGAGCATTTGGAGACCTATTCTAGACCTCTTTCATCTCAATACTTTTCTGAAGGTGCCCACTTTTCGAATGATATCCCTTCAAACTCTGCTCCATCTTTTGCTTCCTCAGGTTTATATGATGTCTCAGGATCTCAAGGATGCTTATCTCCATATTTCTGTTATGGTAAGATTTTACGCAACTGTACATTATGGGTGGGAGTTTGATTACTTGCTTATTTGAGTAAGTAGCAGTGACTAAGTATGCCTTGTGCTGGTAGCCTGTGAGTACTTGTAGTAGACCCGTTAGTGTAGAACCTATGTAAAAATAAAATGTAATATAGGAAAGAATATGATTCTTTTACATGAATTACATAAATTATTAACTAACAAAGTTAACTGTATTTTTATGGAATGTTCAACCATACAACACTAAAGAATGTCTCTCCCCAATAATCAAAATATTCTTTACTTAACTATTCTTTAACTATGCCTATTCTAACACAAGGTAATGGTCCATCTTATTGTAAAATGTCCCCGACTATCACTTAATTAAACTTTGATAATAAATGTATTTCCATTTTTAGCTAATACAGTTAAAATAAATTCAAATTTATGGCATATCATCCACAACTTTACTTGCAACTCAAGTAAAGCCATGTCCCCCCTGTAGACAACACACTCATGTGTCTCAGTCTCCATGAAGGATCATCCATGTAATTATGCCCAAGCACATAATTCACCTTATCCCTCACCCTCAGAATGGCTAAACTAACATAAGTTGCTCAAACCCACTTCCCCATCTGGCTTCTTCACAGTCCAAGCTACTAACCAAACCCTGGTTGCCTGGATTGCAGTCAGGACTCTGTCTCTCCAAACCATGTAACCAGACAAGCTTAGAATTGCCTTGGAAAATCACACATAATCCAAGAGTAAATAGACATTTCATGTTGTCTATATTCAAAGTAATTATTTACTGGATAGATATTTCTTCCTTTCCAGCAGGAGGTATATGCATTTATCCTTTTGTAAAAAAAAAAAAAAAAAAAAAAAAAAAAAAATGATATTAAATGATTGCCAACATAATTTTGTTTTTAGTTATTTCCATTCATTACAACATATGTTCAGTGAGGAAATCAAGATGCACTAATAATATTAAAATATATATATATATTCATTTACAACAATAAAGCTTTGAAATAGTGACTGTTGTTTTACATCTATGCAATGAATGACACATTGCAATTTGTTGTTCTTCTATATGATATAAAGAAGTATAAATAAAAGGTAAAAGGACTGCTTTACTGCTTATAAAACCTAATGAAATTCCAATACATTTACAGGGAGCCTTTCCTGTATGGTTTGAATTTTCTCTTCTTGATTCCGACTTGTGTTTTACTTTAAAATGTTAGTTTTTTTCTTTCTTCTATAAAATTCTACTAGACATTAAATCAGTCTCCATTTAATAATTGAAACTTCCTTACAAAAGCTTCAAATCAGTAGTAAACCCATTATATATATATATATATATATATATATATATATATATATATATATATATATATATAGATCTATTACATATGCTCGAATGCATAAACCACCGAACCTCAAATAAACAAACAGAAACCACCGAAAACACTAAACAATGAAAATACATTCAACCGAATCACTAATCATCAAAAATGATAACACAGCAGTAAACTGCAGCATAACTACACTTAGTTAACTGCAAAAGTAGCACTCTATGTTCTATACCTGAGGTATACCCTTCTTTAGTAAGATCTGACCATAAATTAATCACTATGGATGTCCATATCCCGTCCACACCCCCAGCAAAGGAAACCACGGTCAAAAACTTCTCGAAAGCAAACTTCACACTTCTCAGAACTGAGATGGAATCCTACAAAGCCCCCGGGCCAGTGGAAATTATGACCCAAATCGCAGAATCCCTTACAAATGCATTCTATGGATACTTACAGGAATGCATAGATCGTGCTATCCCAAACAAAATCAAGACACACTCCTCCAAAGGCAGGAGACCTGTCTGGTGGACCCCAGCCATAAATAGGCTATACAACAGAAGGAGGAAGTTACTACAGGATAGAGCAAAATCCCAAAAAGGGAAGGCAACTCTGATCAGTACTAGCAAGAAACTATGATCCCTCATAAAAGCGTCCAAGGCTAGCTTCGAAAGAAAAATTGCACAAGACACTAAAGATAATCATAAGGCCTTCTTTAGTTATGTCAGGAACTTGGGTTTAAACTCCCAAATATGCTCTGAGTTAGTGCAAAATGACAAAAAATACACTGGACCCACAGACATTGCCAACATCCTGGCAGACAGGTTCAGTGCAAACTTCCCCCCCCTTCCCCCCCAAACGTGCAAATGACTATCCCAACAAAGTGTAGCCCCCCTGACATCACAGATGCACAGGTGATAGCTGCCCTCTCCAAAGCAAAAAACACAGCATCTATGGGACCGAACGGTGTCCCGGGCTGCGTTTTCCACGAGCTCCAAGAAGAACTGAACCCTCACTTAAAATCACCGTTCAGTCTCAGCCTTACAACAGGATATGTACCCAAAGAATGGCATACAGCAACATTGGTCCCACTCCATAAAGGTGGTGCCACAACGGACCCCGGTAAGTATCGCCCTATAAGCCTGACTAGTCTGGTCTGCAAAGCTATGGAGCGTATCATCTTGGAACTCATAAACAAAGACATTGGGAACCTCCAAACACTGGATCCTACCCAATTCGGCTTTGTTAAGGGCAGATCTTGCCTCTTGAACCTGGTCGGCTTCTTTGAAACAGTCACCAAGGCCATAGATGAAGGGAAGGTAGTCCACACAGCCTACCTTGACCTCGCAAAAGCCTTTGACACAATACCCCACTCGGGCATCATAAACAAGCTCACCAGCTTAAGTATCAACCCCTATGTCACAAGATGGGTTGCAAACTGGCTTAGGGATAGAACCCACATGGTCAGAATTGCAGGTGCCATGTCAGACTCTAAACCAGTTACAAGTGGCGTCCCACAAGGCTCAGTCCTGAGACCTCTCTTGTTTGGTATATATTTCTCTGAGGTACAGGCTAACACAGGAGGACTTTGGCTGACCAAGTTCGCAGATGACTGCAAACTGGGGGCCATAATTGACTCGCCGACTGACACAAGCATCCTCCAAAATGGTCTCACAGAGACGGATAACTGGTGCCAGAGCCATGGCCTGAAGCTAAATGCCAAAAAGTGCATAGTCATCCCCTTTGAGAAAAACAAAGTGCCCACAAATTACCACATAGGTGGTAATCCATTAAGTACAGAAGAAGTAATTAGGGATCTGGGGACCCAAGTAGATAGTAATCTTTCCTTTGACAATCACATTGCCAAAGTGGTTATAAGGACCTTCTATATAGCCCACCTTATCATGAAAGGGTTCACATCTAGATCAAGAGGTCATTGTGCCCCTCTACTCATCACTCATCAGGCCCATAATTGAATACAATGCCCCATTTGGGATGTACCTTACCCGACACCTGCAACAACTAGAAAGACCCCAAAAATACCTCATCAAGAGGATTAAGGGACTCAAGCAGATGCCCTATGCAGTTAGACTAAAGAAACTCCAGCTCTACTCAGTTGCTTACCGCCTACTCAGAGGCGATCTGTGCCTGACGTATAAAGCCATGTCCAACCCAGAATTAATGGAAATCCAAATCCCTTAGAGCTACACGCTCCAGTGACTTAAACCTCAGCACAGAAATAAATAGGACATGCTGGAGAGACAGATTCATATCCCAGAGGCTCCCCTCACTCTGGAACAAAATCCCAATCCATGTTAGGCAGAGCCCCTCAATGACCCTCTTCAAGAAGAATCTTGACGATTGGATGGGAGACTGTAGATTTACCCCTGGGATCTCCTCTGTGTCACTGCTAGACAGGGGCATTTTAAACTAACCTTAAATGGGCTATCTTCTGTGACCTACTATACTGGGGCACAGTCATCTAATCTAAAAGGGTGGCGAAAGCCAAACACACTCTGGCTAAGCTTGTAAATGCCCTAGGGCAGATTGCCTAGTATCTATCTATGAACCTATGAACCTATTCATTAGATTAAGAAGTAAAAAACACATTACCTGGTCATTCAGATATTTATGTAATTGGTTCATGTACATAACGAAAAAAGACATCCAGTCTTTCATATTTGTAGTAAATTGGCAATCGCTTTCACGTACTCAAATGCAGTGTACTCCTCCCTATGTAAGAATAAGGTTTGGAATTGCTCTTGCCGATGAATGAGAGACCTCTTCTTTGGAGTGGGTGGGCATGCAGCAGACATCCTGCAGTGTATTTTATCTATTCTGTTTTGTTGACGGGTAACTTCTCGTAGAATGCTATACGTATCAAACAAATGTCTGCCAGCTATGCAACGAAGCCTCCTGTGCCACGCTTCAACTGCATTTTGAGTTCTGGGCAAATTTAAATCATTCAATACACTGATGTTTCAGAATTGCACAGGAAATAGTGGAGGGAATCTGATAGAAGTTGTAGACCTAGTTTTCAGACTTCTGGGTTTCCCTATCAGATACCACTCTTCAAAATACTTCAGTAGCGCTTTGCCCATGATAGGAAAGTGCTGTTTTAACTGTTGAAACACGTCTATCACTGCATACTCTTCTAGGAATGCTAATGCTGTCAGCTGCTTAGCACATTGTTGGAAATGAATATCTAAGTTGTATAGTGAAGCAAGCCCTAAACACTGAATCTTCCTCCAAATGTTTCTTCCAAAATGGAAGAAACAACCTTTGCATACCACTCCATTAATGTTGCGGTTTACGGTCTGAATGGCTGCAGGCTCAAAGTCACACAGCACGAATGGGATTTTAACATTTAGTTTACGATCAGAGAAAAACTCAGATACATCTCCACATTAGGTTGTATGCATGTAATGACTTTTTATTCATGAAACAATACATAAGAGGTACACTTCTGCTTTGAGCACCGTACTTGACAACACTATGAATGGTGTACAGCTGATGACATTCTGCACCTCGTTTGAAGTAAGTGCCATCCATTAACCATATGTTTGCAACTAAGTCTTGCAAATTAGCATCTGTCATCAGCACTAGTACCTTGATGTTATTACTGATTTCTTCACAGGACTGTTTTAAGAAGACACCGTTTTTAAGGGGGAATTGTGATTCATCAAACGGAAATAAATCTATTTCAGTAAACTTTATAGTACATCTCCCTTTAGAATGAACACGCTTAATAGTTTAAAGCATTGAACGTCTGATGGGCAAATACAGTGCAAACTCTAAGGAAGTGGAGGCTACAGCATCGTCCACCATAACACAAGGTGAGGTGTATCTCTAAAAAAGGGAAGCTCTTTGCTTTAACTCCGCTCTAATCCTGTATTTTTCCACTTCTTGTGGTTCACCTGTGTGACAATGTTCAACAGATTTTACAAGCTCTTCACCATCGGTTACAGAGATAGTAATTGCTCTACCTCTACATTTGCCGGTGATCTTGTATTTACAATTCCAGTATTTAGGGCTTTTAGTTTTCTTCTCTAATTGGTAGACGTATCATCTAGAATCAGTATTTCTCCACCTCGTTGCGAAGTTTTAGTTTTGTAAGCTTGTCCCAGGACACCAGGTGGTAGCTTACACATATCAGTCATGTCTGTTTGTATACTTCTAACACTTCACCTGGATTGTTGTAATTTATATTAAACAGACTGCTGTAAATCAATAAATTAGTACTTAATTGCACTATACTAAGTTCGGTGATTAGTGATTCGGTGGAATGTATTTTCATTGTTTAGTGTTTTCGGTGGTTTCTGTTCGTAATTTCCACGTTCGGTGGTTTATGCATTCGAGCATATGTACTAGATCCATATATATATATATATATATATAAATATGTCTATATATATATATGTATATAAGTCTACTACTTCATTTGGAAACACACACACACACACACACACACACACACACACACACACACACACACACACACACACACACACACACACACACACACACACACACACACACACACACACACACACACACACACACACACACACACACACACACACACACACACACACACACACACACACACACACATACACACACATATATTTCCAATGAAGTTCCGTGTATATATTAAAAGGGAACGAATGCACAAAATTTTGTGGTGGCATCTTTACTTTCACAGGTTGAGTGGTGCCTCAAGGTGTTTGAGTTATTCCCCCGGATTTACTAAACTTCCGAGCAGGACTAGCTTAGTCCTGCATGGAAGTGCCCGTTTAGGAGCAGGATGGCAACGCGCCATGCATATTAACAAGGCGCTCTGCCCGAGCTCCTAAGCTAATACGGAGCATGTACAAGTGCAGGGAGCATGTCTGAGAGCAGAGCTCTCAGAATAAACATGCCCTTGCAATGTAGAACAGAAGAAAGGGGTAAGGAATGAGCGAGACTGCTCATAGGTGTCCATATATCCCCACCAACAGTTGTGTACAACAGCAACAGTACATAGAAATAAAACGAAGAAACTCATTTTTTTTTTTTAAATATCGGATTAAAGCTAAACGTAGGTGTGTGGGTGTGCCCATCACTTAGCTACGGTTAAAGCAGCTTAAAAGGCTGAAGAGGATTACAAGGAGGATATATGCAAATGAAGCAGCATAGCAATAGTGTAGTGGGCAGAGCATTTGACTTACGAGCAGGCATTCCTGGTTTGAGTCCGACTGCAGCGCATTCCATTTTCCATGGCAAAGCACATTATGACCAATATTTTTGTTACAAAACCCACTAAAATCACATATATTTATGAACTGGAGTACTGCAGGAAATGCACATGTAAAGTGTCACTGTCATAATGAATAAGGCACTAGTAAGCAGGTATAAGCACAAATAAGCAGTAGTAAGCATATTTAAGCATTAGTAAGCAGCTTAAGCCCGTTTGCCCGACGGTAAGCAATGCCCAAACTGGTTAAGCAATTCTAAAGCTAACACTGTGCAAGCAGATATAACGGCAGGTTAGCAGTTCTTACAGTCACACAAACCCACGCAAACCCACTGACAACTGCTTTAAAGTGCCTTAATCACTCTGTATCTAATGGCTCGTGTTCTGCCCAGCAACAAAATAAACAGCCTCTGGAAGCCTCAAACCCAGGACCCTGTACACTACAGTCACAGTAGTTAGCCACTAAGCCATCATAGCAATACATACGATTGAGGTTTCAACAAAGAAATCCTCACCATAGTAAAATCAAACTGAACATGTGAAAGGAATCTATGTACAGTGTGATGTTGCATAACCCACTACATAACATAAATATGTGAACTGGAGTACTGCAGTAAGGCCAGATGTGAGATGTTCTTGTAATAAAGTGTTGAAGTCCCCAGGACCCCATACAGTGTGCATACACATGAATCATGGATACCAGATACATATATAACATGTAACGAATAATAAATCAATGCCAAAAGGAAAATATAATGCAAAGTAAATATGAAGCAACACTAAGCATTGCACAGCTTAGCTTAGTTGGTGTAAGCAATGTGTAGGCTGACTAACTCAATCTGCCCAGTGGTATACCCCTTTAAGCAATGCCAACATTAGGTAAGCAGGTGTGCCCATAGCTTAGCCTTTTCAAAACCATCCAATCAAGAAAAGTGTGGGAAATCTGGCATATATAAACCCCACAGGCATGAATACTTCCCATAACTGGTTGCAGCTCCGTAGTGTAGGCAGAATGGCTGGAGTTGGGGAAGGCACTCGATTTTGAGCACAGTGCTGGGGCATCCAGGAATCCAGATTTATGGTATGGCTCTTGGTAAAGCACCATGAGCAGAGACTACTGCAGGGCCAGTACCAGGGCTCTCAGTATAAAGTCAAGGCCTGGGAAATTCTTGCCCATGACCTCACCAGTGCCACTGGTATCCCCCATACTGGTGAGCAGGTAAGGCATCACTATGCTGACCTGAAGTGGCGGAGGGGGGATCTCTTGGAGCAGTGGATCCAAGAATCAAGGCAGATGGTCAATGCCCCAGCATTGAATAAGTACTCATTCTACTACGTAGATAATGATTGCCTAGCTTGTGTATACTATGGATAGGTAATGGCTAAATATCACTGTATTTCTCCGACAGCTGCAGATGAGCAGGATGCGAACCAGCAAGCTCATGCTGCTAGGTTGCAAAGACTGCGTTATGAGGCAGGTTAGTACAAATCATGCATGTACTGGCATAACAAATAAATATAACAGTTCTAGAAAGTGTTGTACCAGTATAAAAATGTATTGTGTATGGGATGTACTGAATAAACTAGACAATATGACAGGAAGACTGTCATGTAGGTTGTGTGTAAATAAAGTTGCAATATCTAGTGATTAAAGGTATAACCCCCGGAGTGCTTGTGTACATTCTGCTTTCATATGTTGTTTAGTGCTGCAGTCTATAAATAGTACTGTTATATTAAGCAGTGTTACCCACACTGTTGAACGCAGATAAAATGTGAAGGAAGTTCAGTATAACAATGTTGGAAGTCCCAAGAAGTCAGTCATATTGTACAACTGAGGGAGACTTATATAGAAAACATTGGAGTGCTTCACAACAATTCCCTGATAGCACAGTGCACTGTGATTTCAACTCTAATATTTTTACCACACACAGCAGGGGTTTGAATCCCGGGAGTGGTAGTGAGTTGTATGCATAATCATACCCCACAACTGTACAGAGTTTGTGAGAATGTTCATATAGAAAGCTGCATGCATAATTACACTCAACAACTGTACAGAATTTGCTACAATGTTCAGATAGTAATCTGTAAACGTAATCATAACCATCAACTGTACAGACTGTGGAAGAATATTCAGGTAGTAAGCTGTATGCATAGTCATACCCCTCAACTGTTCTGATCTGTCCAGCATGTCCAGATAAATGGCCCAAATCTGCTGCCCAGTAACCTGTTCCCCTGACAAATAAGTGTGATGATCCAAGAAATGTAGGCAGCTTTTACTGACGTATAACTGAAAGCAGACCTGTACATAGTCAGAGAATGTATATGAAAACAAATCTGTCATTGTAGCATCTCACCCAAAGTGTATGACAGCAATTCTCAAAATATGTCACATTAACACTTGCATCCTGTCAAGTCTTGACCAGAGTGTGTGCAATAACAGATTGCTATGTGTATAACATCAACATGGAATCTGGGAGTATGTGTAGAAATTGTCAGGTAGAGTTAACAATGATTTTCTCCGCAGCTATACCAGGTAAGAGGTGTAGACTGTAGGTACAACACCATTCACTTATATACTTGTCTACACGCATGGAATCTGGGAGTATGTGTAGAAATTGTCAGGTAGTGTTAACAATGATTTTCTCCACAGCTATACCAGGTAAGAGGTGTAGACTGTAGGTACAACACCGTCCACTTATATACTTGTCTACACGCATGGAATCTGGGAGTATGTGTAGAAATTGTCAGGTAGTGTTAACAATAAATTTCTCCACAGCTATACCAGGTAAGAGATGCAGACTATACACAGTCCATGTATATATTAATCTACAAACATACCATTGTACAAAATAAGGCCATTGGGTAGTGTAATAATACATGTAAGGGACAGATCACTGCAGTGACTAAAAAAGTTGTGAAAACTACAGGGATATATTAGCTGTTAATTGACCCCTCTCTTTCACCCCCCACCATATGTGCAACAATAACCTAATTACACACCTCAATAGGTACATGAAATATTCACATTTGTTTCTATGTATGTGCCATGTTAAAATTCTCCCATATTGGTGGCCTGTTGCCATCAATGAAACCTGCATGCTATTGTAATGGCCACTGTTGTCCCATATATGCATGTGTTCTGCTCACTCTGCAACTTTTGAAAATCTGGTGTCTTGGGTTAATGGGAATACCTATGCATGCTGTTATAACGAATCCTAAATGCTGTTGACTATATTAACCAATATCTTTCTTAAAACTGCAACACCATAGCTCGTATGGGAAGGCCGGTCCCAACGGACCCACCTGTCCCTCCTCAGCTGGCCATGGCACCAGGCACCAGCACGTCTGGGGCCCAGCCTGGGACCTCCTCCTCCATTGTCACTGCACCACTTTTGGGTGGAACTGCCACTAGGGATGGGGCTTGGCCCCCCCCCCGGAGCGGGGGCGGAGAAGTACCTGTCACCTGCCGTCAGGTCTTGGCTGTGGTGTGTAGGGAGCTCGACAAAGAGATTTGAGACCAGCTAAGCCAGCTTGAGGGCCGCGTGGCACAATTAGAGGGTGAGCCTGTCCCTCCTACCTAGCCCCCAGCACAGCCACCTTTGGGGCCATGAAGGTACAGTGGTGACTGCCCATGGGTGGGGACCTCAGTCCCACTGTTTCCATTTTGGGGTTCATGGGCTTGTGACTTCAAAACACCCCTCCCCATCCAAGGTGTTTACCCCCACATGTGTCATATACCACCCCTGTATGCATCTTGTTTGTCTTGTCTGTTAACCTACCTCCCCAAATATACCTACTACCCCTCCCCAACATCCCACTCTCACCTGAAAAAAAAGAAAAAGGGCAATCGGTTCCCACAAAAAAAATCTCGCCCCATACATAGCTGTCCATTTCACAAATGTGTCCACTGGATACATGTAATCCAGTCTAATTGGCATCACAATGAATTATTGTTGTCCTCACCCCCACCCAGGGGTTTGAGTGTCCAAATCTACCTCCAAATTCAGTGTATATGCCTAGCTGTTTCTGTAGAAGAAATGGGCAGCTATGGACCTTCCCTACACCCTTCCTGCACATTCCTAGCTATTTTCCCTACTGTCTTTCCCTCTTTGTGCTCCTTTTTTCACCACTTTCCTATCAACCCCTTTTTCTTTTCTTTTAAAGGAATTAGCGAGGGAGTAACCAGGAGTAAGCACTTTTAAGCAGCAGTAAGCGGGTTTAAGCCTGTTTGCGCTGGGGTAAGCAATGCCTACACACGTTAAGCAATTTAGAAGCTAACCAAGTGTAAGAAACTGTAACCGGAAGTTAGCAGTGCTTACCTCCACACAAACATGCACAAACCAACTTACAACTGCTTTAAAGTGCCTTAATCTCTCTGTATCCAACAGCTTGTGTTCTGCCCAGCAACAAAATAAACAGCCTCTGCAAGGCTCGAAAACATGAGCCTGCACACCATAGACAAAATGATTTACCACTAAGCCATGCTAGATATACATAAATCTGATGTTTTCAGAAACATAAGATCCAGCCCAGTCATGCAACAGTACAGAGAATGTATACTAACATCTAGATGTGTGTGTGTGTGTGTAAATATATTAATATCTAAACAGATGCAACATATCTAGATATGCTAACATTCATGTCATTAAACATGACAAGGGGGGGGTGGGGTGGTTTTTATGAACAATGAGGACTATAACAACAGTATGTGTTCACTTTTGGCAAATGAGGCCTATGTTAAAGTTTCTCTTAATGAGATTAATGGGGCTTACCAACAAATTAAGGGCTTTATTAATGATTTATTTATTGATGGATGCATTGTTGTGGACTTATTCAATTTTTTTTCCATCTCCCACCGACTTACCCCTATTATGTTTGGCCTTCCTAAAATCCATAAAAATTTGGATAAACCCCCTTTCTGCCCAGTTATTGATGGGAGACAATCCATTACATATGGTTGTGCCAAATATGTAGATGCTAAGCTTAAGGAAGCTTTGAGAAATGAAACCCAAATTTGCAAGGATTTGTGGGCATTTTTAGGAGCCATGAATGATCTCCCATTTTCTGAGAACCTTAATTTTTTCACAATTGATGTTTGTGATTTATACACCATTATTCCTCAGGACATCGGTTATGAATGGATTAGGGATTTTTTGCTGGAACAACGTTTTGATGGCTCCTGTATTGATTTAGTGATTTACCTATTGGAGCTAGTTTTAAATAACAACTATTTTTTATTTAACAAAGATTTTTGCTTACAGAAATCGGGTGTGGCCATGCGCTCTCCCTGTGGGGCCACTTTTGCCAACACTGTGATGGCCTATTGGGAGAAACAATTCCTTTTTAAAGATATGGTATTTCAGGAAAAGGCTCCATGGTACACTCGTTATTTGGACAACATTTTCATACTTTGAAAAGGTGATAAATCTTCAGCTAAATCATTTGTTGAACATATTACTAAATTCACCAATTTTTTAGAATTTACATGGGAATTTAAGACTGATAGAATTTCCTTCCTTGATGTGGAATTGATTAAGGATCTTTCTCTGAATGGGTATATTTCCAAAAGTTTCAGAAAATCTACTTATTGAAATGCATTCCTTCATTTTTCCAGTTGCCATCCTTTTTCCCAGAAGAGAGGGGTTGTTAAGGGTTGTTCCAAGATGGTCGCCGGCTAGACTGCTCCCTGTTCACTGAGCTCCTCACAGCTTTGTAATTACCTGCAATTTTTAACAGCTTTTAGGCGAAATTTCTCCACAGTTTTTCTATAGAAAGTATCTCTGATACATCATCTTCATTCTGGGATTATTCATTTTTTGAAAGAGTGAAACCTTTATATTAATTTACTTCAGAGTATTTTTGGCCTCAACAGTTTCTGGGCACGTGCACTCTGGAAGCTCCTATCAGTGTCAGTATTCCTGTTTTCACACTTCTATTCTGGGCATGGCTGGCAACTCTGACTCCATGGAGACGCAGACAACCAAGGCCAAATTCTCCTCTGTGCTTTCTCCAGAGAAAGACACTGGCTCTAAGAGATTAAGAACCACCAAGCAATCTACTGAGAACATTAAAGTAAGTGCTAAAGATAAAAGTGACTCTAATTTTTATTTAGAAGATTTAAGGATGGCACTACAGCCTATTCAAAGTGCTATTCAGAGTTTCTCTGAACAATTTACTGACTTTGGTAAAACTCTAAAACAAATAAATGATAGAATGGATTTACTTGAAAATAAAAATCTGGATATGGAAATAAGAGCAGACTCTACTGAACGTGATTTAAAATCCAAGGATGCTCTCTTTGCAGAAATACAAGCCAAATTGCTGGATTTAGAGGCAAGGTCTCGCAGAAATAATATAATAATTAGAGGATTGCCTGAATCCTATGATAATCAGAACTTAATCTCAGTGACTAAACAAATATTCAAGGCATTACTTAATTGTGAGACAACCACTAATATCTTAATTGTTGAAAGAGCGCACAGAGCCCTGCGTGCCAGACAAGAGTCTACTTCACCTCAGATTATTTACACTAGATTACTAAACTACCAAGATACTCAAAGTATTTTAGAAGCAGCCAAAAGTAAAAAACATCTCATATGGAACAACCATAAGCTGACTTTTTCACAGGATTTACCCCCACAAATAAAAATGAACAGACAAAAGCTATCTCCATATTGCGCAGACCTGATAAAAAGGGGAATAAAATTTCGGATGAGATATCCAAACACACTCTCTTTCAGCTACAATGACAGAAGTTATACTGTAACAGAATCACAAGAAGCAAAGGATATCTTTTTAAAATTATTCAAGGTCCTTCCTGACACTGTAACACAATAAGTAAGTCTGCTAACTAATGTAAGTACATTGAATTTCAACTAGTGAACTTACATTTCATCATATATACTCTTCAATAACAGTTTATATGACAAACTTTACCATAGTAAAACACTCTGGTTTTGTAATGTATATTATTTGTGTTTAATGATTTATTGAGCTGCCACTGTTTTAAACATCATTATTTTAGTATATAATGCTTTTGTAGTTTCTGAGTGTCTTCATTGCTGAGTATTTATGTGGTAATATGGCTTTCAAGTCATATATGTCACTCAAACTGAAGGGAAAAAGTGTTATCTGTACCCTCGTGCTAACGCAGCGCTACCAACCTGGACAGAATTCTGTTGTTTTTTGTCTGTGCACAGGCACAATTCATTTTCCCTCTTGTTTGCCTGCTCGATGACGTCGCTACTCCCAGGAGATTGGAGCGCTGTTCATCCAGTCAATGATATCCCAATTGCTGTTGAGCTTCCTGTTGCTTGGCTGCTTGCTTTTGAAGAGGTCGGAGATTGTGGTCTGTTCCCTTTGGTCTGCCATTCTCTAATTGTTTGGTTTCCTGGCTTCGAGATGTTATTCCCGACAAGAATGGCAAATTTTCAGTGTCGTGGTCTATTGTGGCTTAATTCAGCATGGTTTCCTGCATGTAAGTTTGCTTTCCTACTCAGATTGGCTCTGAAGTTCTGTGTGCTGCAGGAAGTCTTCTGCGAGATTAGGACGTTTCCTACTGTCGTGCGACAGTATCGCTGCCTCTGTGCCTGTTTAATCAGGCTTTCTAATTGTCCGAATCATACTCCAGATCTCTTCAGTTGCAGAAATCCTTTTGATCGCCAGTTATTATGACTAGTGTTTTGGCCCTATAGTGTTGTACTTAATATAGCTGGCACTCTAGGTGTAATAAATGTTAAAGTGCTTTATATTGCTAATATTTTTTTTTTCTCACAAGGAATCTGAAATAGTGACCCAGCCAACAGGGGGTCCTGTAGTTGTCACTGTTTTTTTTCATTACATTACATATAATAATACTTGTTTTCAAGTTCATTAATTTTAATGTCATGTTGCACTATTTGAATATATATTGTTTAACACAGATGTTAAGGGTTATTAGAAGCCTTAGGTATACACTACATTAGGCATGATTAAAAAAAAAAAATAAAACCTGATTTTAAAATACACTCATAATAGGGCATAATAAGTATATGTTTCATAAACGGTTATTCATTTATTTCTACAATAATAGGTTATATATATTATAAATAGGTGTATTGAATGTAGGAGTAATATGTTTTTATATGTATAGTGTGACTTTATTCTAGACTAGTTAGTATTCTCATTATCAAAAGCATACACACTTATTAGAGCCTTACAAATTAAATTTGGACTAGAATGGGGAAGACTACTTAGTGTTAACTGTTTTTATAGTTTATTAACATATAAGTAATATATCTGCAATTATTATTGCAATTATACGCCGTTTAGTGAATAATAATATGACAAGATATAGTTAGACTTATATACAGATTAACAGGCTTTAAAATTGTTGAATGTATATTTTCATTTTTCTTCTCCTTTTATATATAACTGACTCAAAAAATGTATTACCTGTAAGTACCCACTGAATTTTGTGGAGTATGTGAATGGGGTGTCACGAAGTTTCTAGTATGGCTGACATCTTGTTTTTCAATGTGATGTATATATGTATATTTGTGCATAATTTAGTAATAGTTTTTTTTAGGATCAACTGCATATTAACTCCTGATATGTCAAATATAGTGTTGATCGAAAATATTCACCTTTTACCTAGTTTTCCATGTGCTTCCTTTATGGGTAGGAGTAGGTGGGTAGGCACCGGGGTAGTTACGAGGGAGTTATGCGGAACATTAAGAAAAGATTTTTTGAAAATTCTCACTCTGCAAAACACTAGACAGATAGAAACTAGGATATTAAATTCATTGTATGTCATATCTACATATATTACTTATATCCTTCTTCATAGTTGTTTAATATCTAATGGTTAAGCCCTTGAATATTGATTCATGGAACGTGAGGGGGCTACAAAATAAAGCCAAGAGATCATTATTATTTCATTTGTTATTTAAGTCTCAAGCTACTTTATGTTTTATACAAGAAACTCATTTGCCTAGAGAAGAATGGTACAAAGAAAGAAACAAAAAATGGGTTAGCAAAATAGTTTTGGCAGGAACTAGTTCTAACTCAAAGGGGGTGGCCATTTTGATTAAACATAACTTTCAAGGTACTATCATTAATGAGAATTATGATACAGAGGGAAGATGGTGCTATTTTACTGCCAACATACAAAATATGGACAAACCATTCCTAATTCTTAATTTGTATGATCCATGTAATAATCAACATTTATTCATCATACAGATATACAACATCCTTTCTTCTTTTAAAGATCATTATATCATCGTGGGGGGTGACTGGAATGTTATTAACCCTGAAATGGATTGCACTAGCAGATCACCTTCTTATAATCACCAAGCATCTATGGCCTTGAATGACTTGATGCTAGATTTGTGTCTTATAGATCCCCAATCATCTATTGGTTACTCAAATAGCAAAGATATTTATACATACTACTCGAAATGTTACAATGCATGGTCAAGGTTAGACTTCTTTCTTATATCTGATTCCTTGTCACACTTGCTAATTAATTTCACTTTAGAACCTAGATTTTTTTCTGATCACTCAAGGATATCCCTAATACTTGATACTGACCCAAGCATCTCATATACGCGCATGAACAATACATGGACATTGAATAATAACTTACTCTCAATTAAGGAAGTCACAAAGTTAAGTACTGAAATAATACAAGAAATGTACAATAATCTAGATTCAACAGATACTCCCTATGATATTCAATGGGCTGCGTGTAAGGCAAATTTGAGAGGCATGTTAATAAACAAAGCTTCATACATTAAAAAACAATACAAGAATAAAGAGTCTCTTTTAAAGGAAAGGATTCAAACCCTTGAAAGTCAGCATAAAACAAATCCAAGCTGTTTGAATTATGAACAAATTCTGGAAGCCCAAAAAGAATTATTATTCCTTCATCAACATAATCTCTCTATATCAGAACAGAGAATGTTGGCTACTTACTCTGAATGGGTGCAAGTGCCTTCCAAAACCTTAGCTAGAATAATTAAAAATAACCTCAACTTACCTAGAATAACACCTATACATTATGAGAAAAGGATATACAGCACTGACGAGGAGATTCTACAGCTTTTTACCTCTTTGTATACAGAGGTATACTCTAAAGAAGTAGACTTAAAAGCTAATCAGGATATGATGGGTTATCTATCTGCTATTAAATTCCCTAGATTAAATGAAGAACAACAAAACATACTTACATCTCCAATAAATACCCAAGAAATTATAGAGACTATAGATAGACTGAAACATGGCAAATCCCCTGGTCCAGATGGCTTTACAACTGAATTTTTTAAAACTTTCAAACAAGTGTTAGCACCCTTTCTTCTTAAAGTTTATGAACACGTAAAGACAAATGGTATATCAGATTTATACTAGAACACTTCAAAAACCATACTAATTCTAAAAAATAATAAAGAAAAATCAGATCCACATAGTTATAGGCCTATTTCTCTAATTAACAGTGATATAAAAATTTTAGCTTCTCTTTTAGCCAACAGATTAAAAAAAATAATACCATCAATAGTATCTCCAAACCAAGCTGGCTTTATATCTCATAGACATACTTGGGACAATACTTTGACATTGGACACACTAATACACTTTACCAAGACAGATAATAACCCTATATATGCACTGATTCTTGAGGGCTTTTGATAGAGTGAACTGGAATTTTCTATTTAATACTATGGAACATTTTAATATACCCATTACATATATAGAATTAATCAAAACCTTGTACAAAGATTCTTCTACTTTCTTATATATTAATAGAAAGACGTCTAATTCTATTAAGATTACTAATGGCACAAAGCAGGGTTGCCCATTATCTCCCTTTCTTTTTAACATATACTTAGAACCACTGTTACTATATATAGCACAAAACTCCTTTCATAGAATTCCCAGAGTTCTGAATACTAATATTCTCTTATGAGCCTTTGCGGATGACTTGATACTATACTTTCAAACTCCTACTACAGATCTTACAAAGCTAGTTCATTCTGTCAACAGTTTTTCACAGGTTTCACGGTACCAGATTAATTCTAAAAAAACTCACATTTTTCCTATAAACCCTCGTGCTCACAAGGTATACTTATTTCCTGAATCTTCTTTTCAATTTACTGATAATATTAAATACTTAGGGATTCAGTTTCAACATAATGGTCTTGCAGCATTTCAAAATAATTTAATAAAAACATGGTCTTCAATTGTACTTGACTTACGCAGATGGGAACTACTAAATCTTTCTCTTTTATCTAAGGCAGCGATAATTAAAATGAATATTCTTCCTAAACTTCTTTTTCAATTCAATTATATAGATCAAACAATCCCTAAATTCTTCTTTTCTAAGGTCCACAAGGAATTAGCTAAATTCATGTGGTTTCCTAAATCAGTCAGGATCTCATACTCTAAGTTACTGCTTCCTAAAAGCAAAGGAGGTCTAAGCTTACCTAACTTTCATCTTTACTATTTAATTATCTCAGCTAACAAATTATTATCTATCACTTCTGCGAGTGTTGGAAACTACAATACTCTTCCTAATTGGACTAAGATATGGCACCAACATATTTTAACCAAAAATTTTAATTCAACAGCTCTCTCATTCCTGTCTATGGATGTTATGGATACTCTTAAACTCTCAAAGTCTTTAAAACAGAAGGTCAAATTATTTAAAGAATTGCTAAAATATGTTAATTTAGACAGTGCTTTTCAGTTATTACAGCCTATTCACCTAAATCCTAATATTAAACTAAATAATAATATGATTAACCTCTCAGATTTTCCTCGAATTAAAAATCTTAATATATGGGATATTTTGAAACAAAGATGAAACCTTAACTAGCTTTTGCAAAATTTTTGAAGTTAGAGGTATATATTTCTCTATTTTTCGACAGTTGAGAGAGATCATTGTTACTAAATATGCTTACATCAAACCAAAAAAATCAAGATTTTATTAATTTGGACATGGTGATACAAACTTCGTTACTTCCAATGAAAATGCTGTCTAAGTCATATAGTCTCTTAATTGATATAATTCATAAATCAGATTGTCTTTTCTCTAAATACTGGGATAGATTTAATACACAATTGAATATGAATCAGAAAATCTCTGCTATCAAAGCAACTCTAGAATTCTCACCCTTCAAGAAACTTTACTATACCCAACTGAATATAAATAATAATGCTTATCACACCCCTACTAAACTTAATAAATTTAATCCCAGTAAATCTTCCTCATGCTCATGCTGTTCATTTTCAAGTGCAGATCTTATGCATGTTATGTGGTCATGTCATCACTCACATAGACTATGGACCTCATTGAAGGTTTGTTTGCAAAAAATGGTATACCATAAATCTACTTTATCTTGGGAACTAGCAATTCTTCATATACCCCAAATACCTCTTTCTAGATTAGATATTCATGTGATAATATACATATGTATGCTCATAAAATTCTATATCACTAAAAATTGGCTTGATCGTACCAAACTTAATTGGGAAAATTTCCAGTCTTTGGTTTACTCATATGTTTCCGCACAGAAAACATTAATGAAAAGTCCCAAAAAGCTGGCTCTTACTAACAAAGTGTTAGAAAAAGTTTTACTCATTATCAACTGCGTATATTAGTTTGTCATTTATCTTGTCTTGAGTCAGAAAAAATTTTGGGCTATTTATTGTTGTTTTTGACTTTAGTACATATATTTAGATAGTGTTTTGCATTTCGGTCAACTTTTTGTAAATGTTGTATATAGTTATATAAGATATAACTTACACAAAATAGACTATATGTTCTTATAACCAGTGTGAATTTATATAATTTGTAACCTTTATAATTATATTGTAATGTTTGTTTTTCATGCTGTCATTGTTATATCATATTGTTTAATAATCAATAAAAAGTTTTTTGAAAAAAAAAAAAAGAGGGGTTGTTAAGGGCCAACTTGTAAGGGCTGCAAGGATGGTTTCTTTGGAATGTGATTTATGGAGGAATGCAATTTATTGAAGGAAATGTTTATTAAACGTGGATATCCCATTAAATTAGTGGATGATCTGATTGATGAGGTCTTTTCTAAAAGATTGAATGACTTCTTTAAACCCTTATTGACCATTAATGATAGTTACAGTATTGTTGAATCGGATGATAGTCATTTGAACACTCACATTGACCATTTAGGAGTCAATCATAATGAATTAGTAACAGGTCCTAATAGTATAACATCTGAGTCTAATCAATTGGTTGTTTCTTCTGATGCTGATATTGCTAGATTGAGTTTTATTACAACTTTTTCTATTGATGCCCCCTTATTGAGATCAATTATTTCTAAGAATTGTTTTTTTCTGTTGGATGACAAATTTGATTAGAAATTGTGTGGGTGACTCTCCTTTTGTGGTGTTTAGCAAAGGTAGGAATTTGAAGACCATTCTTGAGAATGGCACTTTAAAATGCCACTTACCACATTGTGGCCTGTCTAAATGTAAGGCTTGCCATTGGTGCAAATATATTAATGTTGTTAATTTGTATGTTATTAATGGTAAAAAAATATTATATTAAAGACAAATTCAATTGTAATACAAGGGGGGTTGGTTATTTGAGTTCATGTTTGAAATGTCCCGCCTTTTACATGGGCAAAACAAAAAGACCCCTCAAAAATAGAATTTATGAGCATACGTATGCAATTGATAAAATGAATTTGAATAATGCGTTAGTTAGGCACATTAATGCTTTTCCTAAGCATGAGTTTAGGTTTCTAGTTATTGAAAAAATATCTGACAACATTAGGGGAGGTCCAATAGATGTGAAGTTAGATGAGAAAGAACTCATGTGGCAATTGAAACTTAATGCCCTAGTCCTTCTGGGCCTGAATGATTCTGTTTCTATTAAAAGTATTCTGAAATTGAAGGCTTTGATGAGATAAGGATATATTTTTATGTATAAATATATATATATATATATATATATATATATATATACATATATATATATATATATATATATATATATATATATATATATTTATCTATATATATATATATATATATATATATATATATTTTTTTTTATGTTTGTACATATGTATTTTTATGGTAAATATTAATTGTTTTAATATATTTTTTGAATAGATTGTATTTAAATGTTTTTTTACTATGGTGGTGGTTTAGCACTTTAAATTGAGGCTTGGTTTATTCAATAAGGAAATGATGTCATGACTTGTAAGTGTATATAATTGTATTTACTTTTTTCATTTTTGTCTGAAGAAGTTTGCTTATTTCAGTAAACAAAAGCACTAATTTTTACTTTATTTTTGGATTCAGTGTGGTTTGTTCTCTATTTTCCACTTGTTTGCAATATATATATATATATATATATATATATATATATATATATATATATATACATATACATATATATATATATATATTTAGAAATATATACATATATATAAATATATATGAACAGATATACATGCAGATACCTACATCGACACATATATATGTCTACACCTATATTTCTACATATACACAGCAAGTTACATATACACAGCAAGTTACATATATGTACGCAGATATATATCTATGTAGGTATATACGGACATAGTTATATATGTAAGTATGTATATATATATATATATATATATATATATAGATATGTAAGCAGATATATACATATATATATATATATATATATATATATATATATATATATATATATATATAGGTATATATGGCCATACATCTGTAGATAGCAATGATAGAGTTACAAAAACAAGTATATCCACATGCACCATTAATGGGGTTGAGAGGCCCCAAACAATATACATCTTGTAAGAATAGGTATACCCCCCCACAGCCAAACACGTCCACCCTGTAATACACTACGAAGTGTTGCACATCCCATAACCAGGACCTGACACGACATGGGCACATGATGTTAACAGTACTACATCCCACCTGTATGATGTCAGGCTGGTATTGGTAACATATCATGCAGTACAGTCTGCCTCCCATTGAAAGTATAAAATGTGGATGCTATCAGCATCCCCAAGATACATATACACAGACACAGATATGCAGATACATATATATATATATATATATATATATATATATATATATATATATATATATATATACATGTGGCTACACATACACACGCAAAGATACGTACAGTAAGATACATATGTAGAAGGTGCACACAATATGGAACAGTCACTATACCTACAGTTAACACCTGAACTGGACACTGTATGGGCCACCAATACAAATGACAATCGTTGCCTGCAACATATACCCACGGAGATGTCATAGGAAAAAACACCAATCACAGGTTTGCAGTTTGAAATGGAAAACCTTTATTTGTGTACTATTACAGGTCTATATGCCATGTCATATAGCAGTTCAGACACTGACATCCATATAAACAGAGTAATGCAACTGTGAAACAGTTATACTAATACAGTAGTCTGGAAAGGTTCATATACTCTGTACAGTCCAGAGGTATACACAGAACCCCTTAGTGTGAAACATGTGTACCATGCCTGACAATATGGATGTTGACAGCCATGTAGAGGGGTATAACACATAACGACTGGTATACATTTGCCACCATAGGTTATGCATTCACACACCCCTGTCTAGCCTCACACATAATAACCGCTGGTACAGGGGTGCCATGGCCACATACTATCCACTAGATATTGACATATATCTGCACAGCATCCCACTGCTCTGTCTGACATACATGGCTGTTAAGCGAGGCCCAGTAGCAGTACATCTGGCAAGTATCTGCACACGACATCTCACTGGGTAAGTACACTAAGCTGCCAGGCATGTAACAATGCACTGTGCAGGCTACAGGCAGACTGGCTCAACACTGGCCTACATCTCCTATGGGGGAATGCACATGTACCTGCATATATAGCAGGCTCTACAGGCATGTTACAGCACAGGGTAAGATACACGTGTGTGAAAGTGTATAACCATAACCAATGTGAACACAGCCACAGCCACATATGGTACACTAGCATAATATTACAGTATATGGACTATCTATTCGACACCATTCTCATATGTGCCACTCACAAACTAACTGTACATATACTGGGCTGCTACACAGTTTGGTCTGATGGCTCTCTGTGGTATGGGACATGTGTGTGTATGGCCCAACAAACATGTAAGCCAATACGGTAACATACAGTGGAGCAGCATGTAACATCAGATAGGATGGGACTTAGGACAATGACATATACTACAGTCTGTACAGAGGCTAAAGTACATATTAACAATGCACACACTGTCAACATTCACCATCAGTACACAGACCCCAGTACTGTACAAACATCCACAAAATGTCCAGGTTATGTCATGAAATATAACCCCTACTGTACATATGTGAAGCAGTTTGATATCTCACTGGCTTGTTATCAGATATGATGACTAATTATGGTGTACAGCACATATGCACCTCTTAATGCATGCCATATGTACAAAGGTTGACATAGTTGTGGCTGGAAGCACATACACAGGGCCAATATTGACATGTTGCTGTGATAACCTCATACATGTACTGTTGTGACAGGGTTTGTTGCAACATATGTCCTATGAGGGATAAGAAGTCAGTAACTGTCACAGCTTTCACCATCTACAGACTGCAATCCTCACACTACCTTATGCAGTTCACAGATAGATGCTCTGTGGGTAACACATGAAGCCAAAGACACAACACACTGCCCAGTCTGTAGATGACCCTAGAGATGGGGATTCCTCATAAACATAGAACTGACATGGCAGGTATTGAAACATGTAGGACAGCCATATCCACACACACACTGCTAAACCAACATTACTCCAAATGCAGTGTAGCAGCACTTACAGTCTGTAGTCAGGTCAGGTACATCCCCCTCCTGTGTGTTGCCCTGTTCCCACAGTGTATGTTGTTAGAGGTAAATCCCCAATCCATCTGAGACGCTGTTTGACAAACAACATATCTAGTTCCTGCTCACAGTGAATGAAAAGGACCAACACCACCATGATGTTCCTAGATATTGAAGTGCGTTTCCATGCAATTGGCTATGGGAATGTTACCACAACTGTTCCTCATGCAATCAGCTAGAGGAGGGCTGCAATTCGTGCAGAGGCCATCAGCTGATCATGAGCATCACTTAAAATACACATGCTGCTGCCTAAGCATAGCAGGTGTAGGTCTCAACATCCACCAGAGAGGGAGTGAGAGAGGCAGACAGAGGCAAAGACAAGTCAGGGAGGGGTGGAACAGTAAAATATAAGCATGATTGTGTCACACACCTACCAGCACAGGATGTCAAACCCCAGATGACTATGTAGTGCTATCACAGTTATTGAATGTGCCACATAGGTTACCTGTTGTGGAGTCCTCAGAACATATATGTGATGGTGAGTGACATCCGCAACAGGGATATGGTAGCTATACGGTAGGTGACATACATGTGCTTGTCTGCATGAACAGGTGCCAGTGTCAACACAGCCACACTCTCACAGGGATGCACACACAGTGACACACTTGGCAGGGCCAGGATTACAACTCATCACTAGTGAGATTGCCACAACATATTACTGTGCAGGTATCACATGCACCATTCAGGTCATACGGAGGTTATATGGGATAAAGGTATGAGGAGGTGTCTGACATCAGACAGCATGCTTCAGTATGCCAATGGGGGTTGTAGTGAGTATGGATGTCATCATACACATCATACAACTCACACACAAACACACAGGGTGCCAGTACTGACATGCATGGGTGCATTCCTGCACAGGTGTGTGGTGGTCGACTGTGCCAGACTGCTATACAAGGCTAGATGAAGGCTATACCTTGGCATAAGGCCACATGACAATGGTCTGCATTGTGGCTCAGGGCTGTAGTTTCTGCATTTGCCCACACAGGTGGGTATTGTATCCCCCATCCAGTTACCTGGGTGACTATTGCGTGTGGCCAATGCTGTGCATCGCTTGCCATGTATGTGTTCCTTAGTCCATGACATGGATGGTGTCTGGGATGTGCACACCTCACACATGCATGTACAGTGACATGTGGAACTGTACCTGGGGTGTCTGGCCCATGTTGTGTACACAGATTATCATCAGATGTGCCAGTCTTGGCCACCGGTGGCGGGAACTGGTAATGGACAGCAGGTTTACCCTGCACCTACATAGATTGCATGCTAACAGCATTCCATGGTGTCTGTGGCATCTGTCCATACAGGGCATGTTGTCAGGCATGGTATGTCCTTTGTGAGTCACATGTGATGGCACCACAGGTGTTGCAGGTGTCCATTGGGGAACATGGGGAAGGTGCACTGTCTGCATGTACATGCCTATTGGACAGATGGACAGGGTGCCATGCACTCTGTAGCCCACTGCAATCACTGCATAGTTACTATCAGTAGCCAATATGCAGTGTACTACCCACATATTGGCTATTGCCTTGGCATGTGTGTGTGTGTATGAGACATGGGTTGAGAGTGTGCTCTGGGTACTGCTGGGGTTGCTAACTGTGATTGCCTGGCCTTGATGTCACATGTATGGGTATGGATTTGCACCCCAGCCTCTCAGCTATTTCGCATCAGTTATCCCTGTACAGTGGACATTGTGAGATATACTAGGCCCACCATATAAGAAATTTGCAAAACCCACCCCACATTGGGCCCAGGTGTCACACACTCACACCCACCACCACACAGTATATGAGCTACACACACACCTGTCATGTCTGGAGTAGAACCCCTACCTAACTAGTTTATTACACTACAGCACTACACAGCTGTAGTACATGCCACAGAGATTACTGGAGTACTCCTTCCCCAAAGGTGTATATCACATTGGATGACATCAACAGGATTGCCAAAGTAGGACATTCGAATTGTAGTAAGTGTAACTAGCCTAAAATGCATTGCTCCCTACACAGACAGTGACACACACACAAAACATCCACAACAAACGTGGGGGTATCGAACCCCTAACAGAGGTCTATATCACACTACAACATAGAGCTGTTATAGGACACACCATGGGGATTACGGGAGAACTCCTTCCCCAAAGGTGTATTTCACAATGAGTAGGGCATTTGAAATGTACTGAGTGTGACTAACCTCTAATGCATTGCACCCTACACAGACATTGAAACACACACAAAATATCCAGACCTGACATGGGTGGGAATAGAATCCTAGCAGAGTTCTAAATCACACTACAGCAGTATGCAGTTACAGGATTCTCTACAAAGATTACTGGGCTGCAACCTTCCCAGAGGTGTATTTCTAGGTGGATGACATCAGCAGCCTTGCCAAAGTTGAGCATTTGACTTTGTAAGGGAGTATGACTGCCCTAAAAAGCATTGCTGTCTACACAGACAGACACACTCACACAAACAAATACACAGTTGACAAGGCAGGGGTTAGAACTCCTACCTAACTACTATATCACACTACAGCAGTACGCAGTTTTGGGATGCTCCACAAAGATTACTGGGCTATAAATCTCCCAAAGGTGTATTTCACAGTGGATGACCTCAGCATGCTTGTCATAGTGGGGCTCTAGGGAGGGCAGTGTGTGTGCATGGGCCATAACCCATTCATCTCGGGGTTGACATGCTACATGCGGGCACAACCTGGGTCATATTTCACAGGTATGTGTACACAGCTGCTAGATGACTTCTTCCTTGTACAGTCATGTTGCACAGCTGGCATGTGCACCACATACTCTGTAATGCTGACAGATACCGGTGGCTAGTATCTGCAGTGGGTGACATCTGGCCCTCGTGTGCTTGTGGCCCTTTGGCTGTGTGCTGGGTGAGACAGGACTGGATGGCTCCTTGTCATGGTCACCCTCTTCTACACATCTATGTATGTCTACCTTGGCTTATTATAGTTTGTTGTCCTTAGATATATGTCTGTATTCCTGTCCACTGTGTGTGCAAAACATGTGTGTTGCATACTGAGGAGTGTCTGCACTAACATCTGTGACTGACAGTTATGTCTGGTCCACTGGTGTTTGCAGACAGGGCCTTCATGCAAGTGTGTGAGCATGCCCAGTATGGCCGTCTGTACTGAATGTGTGGATCGAGTCCAGGTAGTTTGTACTGCAGTGCTGACCTTTGTGTTGTACACCTACAGGTTGCATGCTGTCTCTGCAGGGTATCCACTGATCATTTGGCACTGACAGTTACTACATTTCTGCATTGCTGGGGGGGCACAATGACTATTTCTACATTTTTACACAGGATTGGGGGGGGGCACACCTGACTGTTACTACATGTCTACGTAGGGTGGGGGGCACACCTGACTATTTCTACATTTCTACACAGGATGGGGGGGGGGGCACGCCTGACTGTTACTAAATGTCTACATAGGATGAGGGGGGCGCACCTGACACTTGTACACATTTGCTAGGACTGTACTGGTATGTCGGGTACTCCATTTCATTCTGTAGGCTTACCTATCGTGCTGACTACAGGCATACCAGTGTACTACAGATCATAGCTTTAATTATGTACATATTAGTTTCTGACTTCCTACCCTTCAGAACTGACATCCCACTGCCTGACCTGCTCTAGTCTGTCTGTGTAGGCCTGGGGCAGAGGTTACCCATTGGCCTCATTCAGAGGCCATAGCACAGCCTTTGTTTGTGTTTGTCTACTCCTGTCCTGCTTGGCATCCCTTTTACTGTATGTGAGAGTCAGAGAAAGGTGTTATTCCCTGGGTCCCTCCTGTGCCAGTGTATGTGCTATACATTGACTCTTTTCCAAGGCCAGGGTATACTGGGCATGCCTCCTTTTGCCTACTGGGGCAGGCTCAGGTTGTTTCTCCTCCGAGTAACTCTGTACCTGTACAGGCCTTGGCAATGATGGGGGGCTGTGTGGCCCTGCCCCATTCTGTTCCTACTGTAGCTGTTTCCGCAGGATCATATTGTATAGTATGACACATACAAGGACAATTTGGGCACATGTAGCTGCTGAGTACTGCAAGGCTCCACCAGATGTGTCCAGGCACCAGAACCATGACTTGAGCATCCCAAACACAAGCTCTACTATAATTCTGGTCTGTGACTGTGCCTCATTATGGAGTTCTTGTTCCGGTGTGTGTGCATTTCTGATGGGTGTCCAGCATCCCCCACTAGGTGATCATCAGGGATGTCCCCATTGGCAAATCTCTGGTACAGCTGCGTCAGATGCCAGATGTAGGAATCGTGATAGCTTCCAGGGCAGCCAGCACACAGATTCATTATTATGCCCTGGGCATCGCACATGACCTGGCAGTTGATGGAGGGGAAGCCCTTGCGGTTGATGTAGACCCTACCCCGCTCACCAAGTGGTGCTTTGATGCATATGTGCATGAAGTCTATAGCACCCACTACCTTCAGGGTATTCTGTTATTTGGTGAAACAGTCGCATATTGCTTGCCAACGCCTCACGGGTGTTGGGGAAATACACATGCTCACCGACATGTACTGATATGGAATCCAGGAACTGGTGGAGTACCCTGGATGCTGATGCCTGTGAAATCCCCATCATATCCCCAGTTGGCCTTTGGAAGGTACCTGTAGCTAGTAATCATAAGCCTACACATACCTTGGTATCCAGTGAGATGGGTTCCCCTCTGTTAGTTCTGTGTGTGAGGCATGGCCGGCACAGCTCAACAATTTGCTGTAGGAGGTCCCTGTCCACCCTATAGTGCTCAACTATCTCCAGCTCATGTAGCCTCTGATAGGTTACCCTGGGTCTGTACACTCTTCTCCATCTCCTCACTGTGGTTTGGTCGACAGCATTCACATCCTCACCACCCTCAGCCTCTTCCACAAGTTGTTGTATGATTGCTGTTACAGCCCCGATCATTTTGCTGTTGTGAGTGTTAAATGTTCCCCGCTTGTTTACATTGGTGGTGTAGAGTGTGGGAAAAATCAGAGGGAAAGGTGTTTGTATAGTCTATAGTAGTGTTCTGGGCTGGGCTGGTCTGCTGCCTGTGTAATTGGCTGATTCTGATCCATTTCACCTGCCAGCTAAACTAGTTCTCCTTGATTACCTTCCTACTGCTGTTTTCCCTTCCTGTTGCCTTCCTGTTTAAGCCCATGTGTGCGCCACGCAAACACAGTGCTCAAATGTGCACACTGCTGCTATTTCCTGGTTTAACTTCTTTTTTTTTTTCTGTAAAACCCGGTGAATGCCACGCACTCCCACTTAGGCTCTGTAAAGACTGCTAGGCAGGTTTAGACACACCCCCTAGCTTAGGTCTAATAAGCTAGGAGCAAACCCGAGCCACAGGGCTCCAATCTGCTTACAGTATGCCTGACAACCCCCCTCCATGATGTCATCTAACTCCTAGGCTTGTACCAAGCTATTCCTACTCTTAAACTGTTGGGACCTGACTCACATGCTGGGGAAAACTGGGATTCGCTATCCTTCCCCTCATTTGCATAGGATTGCCTGCTAATGCATATTTATATGTCTCACACTGAGCCTCCCCCCTTAGCAACCACTACACACTGGCCAGGTTGTCTTCTGCCTGTCATTGACTTGCATGGCAGAATACTTATTTTAGTTAGACTGCTTATTTTAGGTTTATTTTATTATTTCCCACCCCCCCCCAATCCCATTTGCCCACCACTGCCCTATGCTTAAACAACCGAGACTGGCTAAAAAAAAAAAAATAAAAGTTGATTTTTGTAATTTTTTTTTGTTGTTGTTTGCAATTCCAATGGCCTTAAACTTGGCCATTGGCATGCTTACTACATGATATGCAGCCTTTATTTGGTGCTGTCACAGCTCCGTTTTGGATTTTGCAGAAAAGTACTTCGTTACTAACAGAGTACATTTCTGCAGATAGCACTAGTCTTGCGCGGACTGCTGCAAGCTTCCTGGACTGCAAAATCACCTCATTTGCATAGATTTCTTCTGCAAATGGGATGATTTGCATACCAGGGCTTAGTCCATGCAGGATTAGTGCATGAGCACTTGTACACACCCCTGCAGGCTGTTCCTGGATCGCACGGTAGACATATTGCCTGCTTGAGCTCCTGTACCGATCTTGCACTCCTCTCAAGCTTTTGAGAATCCAGGGCATTGTCTTGCTTCCTTGGTAGTTGGTTGGGCTTTTATATATACACACACATATATATGTGTGTGTGTGTGTGTATATATATATATATATATATATATATATATATATATATATATATATATATATATATGGATCTAGGACTATTGAACAGAAGTTTAATAGTCAAAATCCACAATAACCGAATGCACTTCAACGACAGTGCTTTCACCAAAAAAGCGCTTTCGTTAAAGTGCGTTCGGAAAAAAAAAACAAAAAAACTATAAATCTTCTATGCAGGGCAAGCCCCCACCCTATTTTTATATTCTCACTCCGAGATCACACTACAGTGGGGAAAAGGGAATTCTCCCTTAACCGTACCATAGTGCGACCGGTACAACCAGCATACATAACCGAAAGTGCTGCTTCGGTGAACAGCACTTTCGGTTATGTATGTTCAGTAATTTCTGCTTTGGCAGAAAGTGCCGTCGTGGATCTGTACAGATCCCATATATATATATATATATATATATATATATATATATATATATATATAGAGAGAGAGAGAGAGAGAGAGAGATCGCTCTCTCTCTCTCTCTCTCTCTATATATATATATATATATATATATATATATATATAAATATATATATATATATCCATTCTGCACATGGGGATGGGCTGTCACTTCCGCTGTGACAATCATCTCGAGCTAAGGTGTACACCAACAGGTGGCTAGCCCTGCCTTGGTAGTTCATTCGTACCACTCACTCATGCACACACTCTCACCTACAGCCAATTTAGGGTATCCAGTCCACCTACTCCATGTCTTTGGAATGTGGAAGGAAACTGGAGCACCGGATGAAACCCATGTGACTGTAGGGAGGACATGCAGACTCTGCACAGAAGGCACCCCAGCTGAGAATCAATATATATATATATATATATATATATATATATATATATATATATATATACATATATACAGAGAGAGAGAGAGAGAGAGAGAGAGAGACACCTCCATCAACAGTCCAGTTACCAGTGGGGTACCACAGGGATCTGTGCTCAGCCCCTACTGTTTGGAATCTATTTCTCTGAAGTCCAGGCTAAAGTGGATTGCCTGTGGCTTATCAAGTTTGCAGATGACTGTAAACTAGTCCCCAAATGAAGTTAGCATTCTTCAAAAAGGACAGACGCAGATAAATAACTGGTAGCAAACGCATGGACTAAAACATAACACAAAAAAATGCCTAATTATCCACTTTAGCAAAGAAGCAGCCCCTAAGCTCAAACTCAGTAGTGCAAGACTTAGTAACACAGGTTGATAGCAACCTAAACTTCCATCAACATGTGTCCATAGTGGTAAGAACACCATTCTACATTACGTACCTCATAAAGAAGGGCATCACATTAAAGACTGGGGATGTTGTAGCTCCACTGTACTCGACCCTTAGCAGACCACTAATTGAATGCATTGCTCCCTTCTGTATGTACCTAATCGTACGCCTGCAGCAGCCGACAAGACCACAGATATTCTTAAGAGAATCCAAGGCTTTTAAAACTTGACATACTTGGACAAACTGTAAGCCCTGTCATTGTACTCTGTATCATACAGGCTGCTGAGAAGCAACCTATGCCTTGTCTACATGGCAGTCTTGGACCCTGACCTAATGAAATTGCTAGACATCTGAAAAATCAAATGGGACAAGAATAACTCACTATAGGGATCAAAGCCTAGCCTGTGACATTAACAGAACATGCTGGAAAATAGATACATATCCCAATGCTTGCCATTTTTCTGGAATAAGCTCCCACTCCATGTGAAGCAGAGCTCCTCAATGACCCTATTCAAGTGCAGCCTTGACAACTGAATGGGTGACTAGAAATTCACTCGGGGGTGGCACCTATGTACATCATGGACAGGGGCAGTCGGTGCTGATCACAGAATCGCTGTGCAAGTAATGGACTGTCTAAACATGGTCAGTATATGGTCTCTGACCACTTAAAATGCACTATTACTCCATGCATTCCTTCAGCATTTCTGAATTCGTATTCCTCTTAAGTAAAACCCACTCAGTGTACATGGCCCTGAGAAAAAAAAACTGTCACAACATTGCCAAGGGTGATTCATGAGCCGTCCACAAATTATACCTGCATATATTGCATATAGCCTTTCCCTGTATATCACCTGCTTATATGAACTGCATCGGATGTGCTGAAGCACAAGGACATTTTGTTGCTACATCCCCTTTCCTTTCTTTAAGGTCTATGTATTATGTTAATTTAGACTATATTTATATAGCTTCTATTCTGGCATCACTGTTTTTTGACTGTTTTGTAGAAAATAAAATATCTCCATCATGATACCTTAAAATGTTGTGTAGTACTTTATTTCTGGTCCTGACCTCCATGCATGTATAATGATAAAAACTTCCTGCTTCTCCGTGGTAATAGCTTTCCCTTTACGTAACATTCTCTCACTGCCCCACCTTACTGACTTTTCACATTGTACAATTTCTTTAATATCACAGGATATTATTTAGATCTCTTTCGAATTTTATTGCAATTACCATCTGCCCTTTTGCTCTGTTTCCTGGACTGTTGTCTCTCAACTACATTATTCTGAAGTTATTTGTATTGAATCTATGCTACCGTATGCTTAGCTACATTTCCAGCATTGATAATTTACCGTGTATAGTTCTTATTTGGCTTAATACATTACTCATATTGCTGGCCATGTGACATTCACAAAACAGCATGCTTTTCCTTAATGAAGAGGGCCAATCTCATTGTCAAATTGTGAAGCACTTCCTTTCTTCTGAGTCCAACACATTCCTAACAATGCTTTTCTCTGCCTTTTTGGTCAGTCATTTTGTTACTCAGACTTTCAAGGTAGAATCTTACACACTGAGGTTCCAAAACACTTCCTAAGT